>NC_083585.1:48248842-48321342 GCF_027579695.1 Neoarius graeffei
TCTTTATTTTACTCAGTTATAATTTGAATATTCTTTGTATGCCTGCGTTGAATATTTGGCTAATTTGGTTTATGATTTAAATAAATATTTTCACTTTGTACAGTATAATTTGTTATATTAAGTAAAAATATTCAACATATTGTGTAACAAATTATAATTTAACCTACAGTACCAGTCAAAAGTTTGGACATGCCTACTCATTCATATATTTTTTTTCTGTAATTTGACGAGAGTGGTGGCTACAATTATTGACACCTTAACGATCTTTTGGCTGTTGCAAAAGTAGAAAAGACTTTCTGTACGTAAATTATGCATGAATAATTACTCAAACTTCCACTGGGAAAAAAAAAAGAGTTGATTCACGATTACTTAGTGTATCAGATCACATGACACCATTCCACAGTTATCTACCCCTTTGTCCATAATTATAGACACCCAGATGATTATTTATTTAAAAAAAACATAATCAGTATGTGGTATTAAGTTAACAAAAACGTAGTTTTTATTAAAAAAATATTTTACATAGACTAATATTTACAACCCCGATTCCAAAAAAGTTGGGACAAAGTACAAATTGTAAATACAGTAAAAACGGAATGCAATGATGTGGAAGTTTCAAAATTCCATATTTTATTCAGAATAGAACATAGATGACATATCAAATGTTTAAACTGAGAAAATGTATAATTTAAAGAGAAAAGGTGATTTTAAATTTCATGACAACAACACATCTCAAAAAAGTTGGGACAAGGCCATGTTTACCACTGTGAGACATCCCCTTTTCTCTTTACAACAGTCTGTAAATGTCTGGGGACTGAGGAGACAAGTTGCTCAAGTTTAGGGATAGGACTGTTAACCCATTCTTGTCTAATGTAGGATTCTAGTTGCTCAACTGTCTTAGGTCTTTTTTGTCGTATCTTCCGTTTTATGATGCACCAAATGTTTTCTATGGGTGAAAGATCTGGACTGCAGGCTGGCCAGTTCAGTACCCGGACCCTTCTTCTACGCAGCCATGATGCTGTAATTGATGCAGTATGTGGTTTGGCATTGTCATGTTGGAAAATGCAAGGTCTTCCCTGAAAGAGACATCATCTGGATGGGAGCATATGTTGCTCTAGAACCTGGATATACCTTTCAGCATTGATGGTGTCTTTCCAGATGTGTAAGCTGCCCATGCCACACGCACTAATGCAACCCCATACCATCAGAGATGCAGGCTTCTGAACTGAGTGCTGATAACAACTTGGGTCGTCCTTCTCCTCTTTAGTCCAAATGACATGGCGTCCCTGATTTCCATAAAGAACTTCAAATTTTGATTCATCTGACCACAGAACAGTTTTCCACTTTGCCACAGTCCATTTTAAATGAGCCTTGGCCCAGAGAAGACGTCTGCGCTCCTGGATCATGTTTAGATATGGCTTCTTCTTTGAACTATAGAGTTTTAGCTGGCAACGGCGGATGGCACGGTAAATTGTGTTCACAAATAATGTTCTCTGGAAATATTCCTGAGCCCATTTTGTGATTTCCAGTACAGAAGCATGCCTGTATGTGATGCAGTGCCGTCTAAGGGCCCGAAGATCACGGGCACCCATTATGGTTTTCCGGCCTTGACCCTTATGCACAGAGATTCTTCCAGATTCTCTGAATCTTTTGATGATATTATGCACTGTAGATGATGATATGTTCAAACTCTTTGCAATTTTACACTGTCGAACTCCTTTCTGATATTGCTCCACTATTTGTTGGCGCAGAATTAGGGGGATTGGTGATCCTCTTCCCATCTTTACTTCTGAGAGCCGCTGCCACTCCAAGATGCTCTTTTTATACCCAGTCATGTTAATGACCTATTGCCAATTGACCTAATGAGTTGCAATTTGGTCCTCCAGCTGTTCCTTTATGGTATCTTTAACTTTTCCAGCCTCTTATTGCCCCTGTCCCAACTTTTTTGAGATGTGTTGCTGTCATGAAATTTCAAATAAGCCAATATTTGGCGTGAAATTTCAAAATGTCTCACTTTCGACATTTGATATGTTGTCTATGTTCTATTGTGAATACAATATCAGTTTTTGAGATTTGTAAATTATTGCATTCCGTTTTTATTTACAATTTGTACTTTGTCCCAACTTTTTTGGAATCGGGGTTGTAGTACAAAATATATTTTATCTAAATATATCAATGTCGGTGCTACATAAATGAGGAAGCAATTCTAATGTTTGTAAACAAATGAACTGATAATGTTTAATTCGTGTTAGAAAATCTTTTTAATCCACTTTCTAAGTATTTTCGTAGCTCACATTTTGTTAATCATTCATTGTTGTTTGTATTAATTTCTAGTTTTGTAGTTTACCAATAAATGTCAACAGGCAGTTGACATTGTAAGCACATGAATATCCAAGTAAAAGGTCGCATATCATTCCTCGAACCAAAATATAAAATGTCTACTGATATTGTAACATATAGTCGATATTTACAACAAACTGGGGGGAAAAAAAAAAAAATATATATATATATATATATATATATATATATATATATATATATATATATATATATATAATATATATATATATATATATATATATATATATATATTTTTTCTTCTGAATGGAATAGAAAAATCTGAATATTTCAAGCATGTAATTTTTTATATGCTCGGAATTTAATTCTGGTCTAATTCTATTTATTGCAATCAGATTCCAAATACTCTATAAACATTCCATTCTGTTATGAATCAGAAAAAAAAATAATCACAGCACTTTTATTTTTTTAAGTATTTCATCTACTTCAACAATGTTACACAAAGATCGATCCATAACAGCAGTAAATGTCACTTAATTCCACAGGGTGTCAATAATGGTGGACACTGGTGAAAGTGATCACTATTATCGACACCTCACATGACTTCTCAAACGTGCGTTTAGATACAAAATGGTGACTGTCAAATGAAAGAGTAAGAAATAAAGTAGGTTTTGACAAGGAGATCATGAAATATCGGTGAATTTGATAAGCAAAAACATGTCCATGATCTTTCCACCATGCTTACCTGCAATGATAACGTCCAGGTCTTTCTCAACTTGTTGATTGTGCTAAAAAAACCTCCATCTCAGGTAGCGAGCTGTGTCATCAGACGACAAGATCAAAGGGTGAGGCGGGCCTTCTGGTTGATTGATTAATTAACCAATAATAACTGTTGTAACTGAAACTCACCTTTGCAAAATTGTTTTTTACTGGTAAATCTAAAAAGGTGTCGATAATGGACTGTCGATAATTGTAGCTGCCACTCTATTTACTACATTGTAGAACAAGACTGAGGATGTCAAAACTATGAACTAACACATGGAACATATGAAATTATGTGGTAAACAAGAAAAATGTTAAAAAACAAAATGTTTGATATTTTAGATTCTTCAAAATATCCAGCTTTTAACTTGATGATGCTTTACACACTATTGTCATTATCTTAACCAGCTTCATGAGGGAGTCACCTGGGATGCTTTTTAATTAACAAGTGTGTCTTATCAAAAGTTAATTAGTGCAATTTCTTGCCTTCTTAATGCATTTGAGATCAAACAGTAAATAGTAAATCATAAAAATACAGTAAATAGCCCTATTCCACAACTGTAGTAATCCATATTATGTCAAGAACCGCTCAAGTAAGTAAAGAGAAACGACATCCATCATTACTTTAAGACATTAAGTGACTTTAATGAATAAAAATAAAGAAAAAAAAACATTAAATTAAAAAGGGGTGTCCAAACTTTTGATTGGTAGTGTATATATAAACAAACAAATACATTGTGGAAAATGTAATCACACAACCCTGTGGGATTAAACAGATTAAATGGTGCCTGATTTGTTATTTGTACACCACTGTAATCTACAGTGGCTATAAAAAGTCTGCACATCCCTGTTAAAATGTCAGGTTTGTAGAAAGTAAAAAATAAAACTAAGATAAATCATGTCATATCTCTGCATGTCTTTGTGAAACTGTGAAACTGCAAAGTATACAAATAAAGTGAAAAAATGACCAGAAACTTTTTAAGGGAAAAAAAGAGCAATAAAAAAGAGAAAACTTACAATAACCTAGTTGCATAAGTGTGCACACCCCTAACCCAATACTTTGTTGAAGCATCTTTTGATTTTCTTCCACCAGTCAGTCTTGTCGAGTAAGGGTCTCTCAATGTGGCACATGCTTGACTTGGCAATATTTTCCTGCTCTGTTGCAAAAATATTCTATAGCCATCACATTGTAAGGGCACCTCCTGTGCACAGCTCGCTTTAGGTCACTCCACAGATTTTCATTCCAAAACATTGATCATCTTTTGGTTCAGCTATTCCTTTGTTGATTTGGATGTATGCTTTGGGTTATGGTGAAAGGTGAAATTCCTTTTCTTCAGCTTACTAGCGGATGACTCAATGTTTTGCACTAAAATCCACTGGTAGTTGGAGCTATCCATGATTTCTTCCATCTTGACAAAAGCCCTAGTTTTGGCTGAAGAAAATCATCTGCAAAGCATGATGCTGCCACCACCATACTTCACCTTGGGTATAATGTTCTTTTGGTAATGTGCTTTTTTTTTTGATAATTCCAAACATACCTTTTGGAATTATGGAATTATGTTTTCATAAGACATTAACACATTTTGCCGAATGGTTTAGGGTGATTTAGCTGGGCTTGGATGTTTCATTGCTTGTTGTGAGAAAGGGCTTCTCTCTACCTTTCCTACCTCATAGCTCAGACATGTGAAGCATCCGAAAGATTGCTGTCACATACAGAGAGTAATCAGTACTTGTCAGATATTCCTGTAACTCCTTTAATGCTGCTGTAGGTCTCTTGGCAGCCTCCCTGGTAAATATTTTTTCTTGTTCTTTTGTACATTTTGGAGGGATTTCCTCCATCCATCCATTATCCGTAGCCGCTTATTCTGTGCAGGGTTGCAGGAAGGCTGGAGCCTATCCCAGCTGACTATGGGTGAGAGGTGGGGTACACCCTGGACAAGTCGCCAGGTCATCACAGGGCTGACACATAGAGACAAACAACCATTCACACTCATATTCACACCTATGGTCAATTTAGAGCCACCAATTAACCTAACCTGCATGTCTTTGGAGGAAACCGGAGCACCCGGAGAAAACCCACGCAGATACAGGGAGAACATGCAAATTCCACACAGAAAGGCCCATGTCGACCACTGGGCTCAAACCCAGAACCTTCTTGCTGTAAGGCGACAATGTTAACCACTACACCACCATGCTGCCAGAGGGATCTCCTGTTCTTGGTAATGTCAGTATCATGCCCCATTTTCTGCACTTGTTGATGATGGTCTTCATGGTGTTCCATGGTATATCTAACATTTTTGAATGTTTTTACACCCCTCTCCTGGTTGATATCATTTGACAAGCAAGATATCATGTGGCTTTGTAAGCTCTCAGAATGTCAGATGAAATCAAGATGATGTCAAGAAAATCCTGCAGAAAGGGCTGCTCTTTATTTGTTGTTATTCAGAATAATTTCATTGATAACAGCTGCATGATATTTACTTTTGAAAATGAGATTGAATGTGATTGGTTCATTCTGAACATAGCCACATAGTAAACAGGGTGCTCACATATGCAACCAGGTTAATATAATATAATTTTTTGTATTTTTCCCGAAGAAAAAAATTGATTGTTTTTCAATTGATTTTTAGCTCATGCGATCACGTGTCGTCCATCGTCGTCATCCGTTCACAATTTACAAAAATTGCTACTCCTCCTACAGGATTGATTTGATTTTGATCAAACTCACATACAATATTCCCCAGGTGGGTGTGCATAAAAGTTGTCAAGATGGTGCTGCCACCTGTCATATTTACGATTTTATGGGCGTCTTGGCTAGTATGAGCTACAACCTCATTGAGGCTATTTTTACATGATGTAATTTAACATTGTGGGTGGAAAAAGTTCTGACATGATTGAGCTTAGTTTCTTTTTTTTTTCCTTCTTCACAAAAACCTGTCCTTTTAACAGAGTGTGTAGCCCTTTTAAATCCATTGTATGCTACTTGCTATTGTGTAAAATTTACACATTAAAATCACATCAAAGTTTGGAATGCATAAATGCTGGACCATAGCTTCATTCTTTAAAACACTGGCTCATGTTAGTGACAAAATAGAAATAAATGCAAGCGCAAACTAAAGTTGTTTACAACTTGACAAACCTCTTCTGGCTTCCTGAATACAATAAGAGTATTTAGGTTGCACCAGGAATGCTGCAGAGTTGTACCCATAACTCCTGCCATAGCTGTTTCTCTTGAGGTGAGGGATCTTTGTGTCCAGGCTCTAGGTTGCTGCTATTCACCTTTCTCTGCATGGTTTTAGCTCACAATTGTGCCGTTGGTGAGTAATCATAAAGCACCCACCACCTACTTTAGCACAGTCACGCATGGTGTTTTGAAGGCCATGAGGGAACACGTAGCGTGATGCCTTTGTGCTGCTACGCTATGCCAAGCAACATAATTACGTTTGTCGGGTATGAACTTTGGTACCTGCACAAAAAGTACTATGACAGCTCTTATGCACATAAATACCATTTTGTCTCATTTATTTGAATGGCATGAGTAACCTTTAGAACTGACAAAGAACAAAAAATAGCTTCTTATATTAGGCTCTTGTACATAGCATTGCATGTTGGCTCAGCTGGATGGTCCCAAGCCAACACTGTTCTTTACTAGCACGTAGATAGAAAGATAGACTGTTGAAATAGATTATCATTTTCATTTCCTGTGGATTGATTGTCGATTCTCTACAACAATCCTGCTGATGAGAGAGCCCAGCTGCAATGCTAATACATGCAGCTCTATTTTTATCCCAAGAAAACGGTGAACAAGCGATGCAAACGAATGCCAGCTTTACAGGATGTTCAGCATATCTGGGCTATGCAAATTGGGCAGGCGATCAATCTAGAGTAGCTCGAAGAAGAACAGAGAGTGTGATATGACAGAAATTAATATTTGAAACCTACTGTGTGTTTCACATTCCAAATAGCATACTAATGACACTAATAAGCACGTTAAAACCACCTAGCATTAACTAAGACATGCTAATCTTGCAATGTAAGCTGCTCTTGGGAGAAAAATCTGGTTAGTTTTTTTAAATGCACTCATTACAGAATCATGCTTGACAGTAAATTTGGAAATGTTCTGACAGACCTGTGTGTCTTTGGGTTGTAATGTGTTTGCTGTGGGAAACCGAAGTGCTGCTTAGTCTGTTTTGCTAACTTCAGTTGATCAGGGGGGAGACAGCTCTTGAACTGATGCTGTGAAAAATGAAACCATTTTATGACAGTATGGCAGTTTGTAATACTATTTATTCAGCAAAAGTCTATATTAATTAGACCACTCCATGTTCAAATACACAGTTACATGCTGTAAGCTTCAGAAAGACCCCAGCACAGTAACGTCAATAACACAAATTAATGATACAAGGGAGCAAGTGTGTATCCTGGCACTTTTGACAACTGTTTGAAAAACAGACTGCGAAGCAAAGACATTAATTAGAGCGATAACGCATTTGGTATCTACATTTGGACACATTTGACTTGAAATGCTCAGTGTGACACATTTAAGGAAAATAAACCTCTTCCTTTAGAGGACGAATGCTCAATTAATGCTCATGATCAGACCGTTCTCAGTTTCTAGAATCATTCGAAATGAAGTTAATCACTGACCTTTGCTAAATCTCTTAGCAGGCACACAAAAGTCCATCTATCCATTCATTATCTGTAACCGCTTATCCTGTGCAGGGTTGCGATCAAGCTGGAACCTATCCCAGCTGACTATGGGCGAGAGGCGGGGTACACCCTGGACAAGTCACCAGGTCATCGCAGGGCTGACACATAGAGACAAACAACCATTCACACTCACATTCACACCTACGGCCAATTTAGAGCCACCAATTAGCCTAACCTGCATGCCTTTGGACTGTGGGGGAAACCGGAGCACCCGAAGGAAACCCACGCAGACACAGGGAGAACATGCAAACTCCACACAGAAAGGCCCCTGTCGGCCACTGGGCTCGAACCCAAAACCTTCTTGATGTGAGGTGACAGTTCTAACCACTACACCACCATGCTGACTAGGCACACAGTAGTGATTATTACAATTACAAAATACATGATGAGTATTTCTTCTTCTTTTTCTTCTTCATCCCATAGCCAGCAAGAGTACCACTGATGGCATGAACAGTCCATCATTGGTGTGTCTAGGGCATTTAAACTTGGCGGAGCCCATCCCTCTCCAAGCTTGATCAATGGACAATTTAGAGTAGCCAGTTAACCTAAGTGCATGTCTTTGTACTGTAGAGGAAACCAGAGCACCCGGAGGAAACCCACGCAGACACAGGGAGAACATGCAAACTCCACACAGAAAGGCCCGTCAGCCATTGGGCTCAAACCCAGAACCTTCTTGCTGTGAGGCGAGAGTGCTAACCACTGTGCCACCTAGGCACACAATAGTGATTATTACAATTACAAACTATGAGTATTTAGGCCTCAATAAATAGCAAGAGGGTAATGAAATCTTGTACACTGCATTAGGGGTAACACTCTGTGTTTCTGATCTATAGTCACGCATGCCCAGCTCAGATTGAAAGTCAGATTCCCCCAAACAACTTAATCTCATGCCATTATCTTTCTCAAATAAGATGTCAAAGCAGCGCTTCGGGAATCAGGATTCAGAGCCTGGCAAGGATTTGACACATCTTCCTCTCATATTTCTTCTTCACGAGCAGCCGAGAGGAGAAAACATCATGATGCGAACATTTAAACTCACCACACTGATAATCTCATGACTGTGTTTACGTATTCATTTATGTAAACATTATGCTAATGTGTTTTCTGCCTTGTCACTCGAGTCTGATCATGCCCTTCCAGTCTGACGTGAGGTGACTGATGGAGCCTTGATGTGATGGTGCCCAGGCCTCCAAACACAGCCAAGTGGGCCTGTGTGCACTGGTATTTACTGGTTCGTTTAAGGGCTGAAAAGTCTCATACACATACTGCAACTCTTGGGAGATGCTTTCAACTTTGTGTTATGGATTGATTGGGCCTGATGAATAAACTACAATCACATTCACATTAAATGAAAAAAAAGGTAGATCTGGTAAAACGAGTCTGAAGAACACTGCTAAAGTCACACTTTGAACTATATATATGCAAATAAAGCACACCGTTAACAGCACCATCTCCTCAACCTAATTAATAATTATGGGGCCACGCAGTGAAAGTGTTTTTATTTAGTCTTTCTTTTTTCCTTTTTTTCTAGAGATATACCAGCATTTAAAACTCAAGGAAATGTTAATCTATGATTGTATGAATCTTATTACTTTAATGAGTTATTATTGGTCTTGTGGGCACACAATGGTCCTTGTCTTTGTGGAATTTTACATGTTGCGAAGAAACAATGTCCTATTTTTATACAGCTGAACCATACTTGAATTAATTAGTCTTTGTGCTTATGATCCTCTATTAGTATCTCTCATTATTTTTCTCACAGCATTTCAGAAACGAGAGCTTCATCTTGATATAAAGAACCATTTATAGACTGTACAACACAATCCAAACCACTTATTTCTGTTGTCATACAAATACACATTAGTTTTGGTCATCCAAAGTCTTCATAATGATTCAAAAACAATTCTAAAGTGTACTAAATGTAATAATGCAAAGAAGGCTTTCAGGATCCAAGAAGGTATTGTTGCAAATAAGTACGTGAGAGAATGTGATTTTCAAAAATGGAAATGTTCACAGAAAAAAAAAACCTTCAAAACAGAAATGAAAATGAATTTGAAAACATGGTCCAGCTACTGTATTTTTTACCACTAATTTGCCCATGCACCTACTTTGTATATGGTATACTGCTACAAGAAACTAAATAAAAATTAAAATGTCTGAAGTGTGCAAAACATTTCTTTATAGAAATTTTGAGATTACTTCTGACATCAATACTGAAGCTAATAGTGTGGGTTTTGTTGATAGGTTATGAACGTCTACCCATATTAAAGGACGTTTCAGCTATTTATTCCATTTTTTATATATCAAATTGAAAATATTCAATTTTATACTGAATATTTCAATACCACTTTGTATGTTTAACAGTTATTCCACGAAATCGACTTGTACATGAACTGATACAGTAGCTGACAAGGTGCATAGCACCGAGTTGGCTATAAGCCATGTATGGCGAGATTGAGTGGAATAACTGTTTTATTCTATCCACATTCACTGGATTTTGAGAAACAGAGCATTTCTATTTTTATTTTTTGCAAATTCGATTTAAAAAAAAACTTTATAACAAAATATCCACCAAAATCATTTCTGCTTAGAATGTAAATAAACTGGTGAAATGACAGGAGCAATTTGTGAAAAATGTTACAATAATAATTCTTGAAAAATAAAAAAGGTACATTCTTACCATCAAATATTTTTATTCAATAATTTGTTGCTTTTTTCTATTTTGGGGTTTTTTTTGAGTATAGTTTTTATTTCGTCCTCGGTTGGTTCAGCAACACCCTCTGCCATTTTGTTTTTCTCTACTCACAGTATATGAGCTAATAGCCTAGTAGTAGATCAGAGCATGCGATTTGTTTATATCCACTGAATGTGGATAGAATAATAACATTTATCCTATAAGGAAATGTAGGATGGAAGATACCAGCCTGGTGATGGCAAGCATTACATCAGTGTTAATATCTTAGCAAACTATATATAGCACATGAATAGCTTACTGGAAATAGCATGCTATAAAATGGTGGGTGTTTTTGGTGGACTGGGGTGTGGTTGTGGATGTGGGTGGGGCATTATGAAAGGGAGTGTGTGTGCTAAATGTTGTGAAACATCAGTGTTTGTATCCGTATTTGAAATTTTAGGCCCGCAGTTAGCAGTTTCTGTGCTCTTCCATTTTTTCAGTTTAAATCAAGAGTAAACATTACTGTCCAATTTGAGATTTAGCAATCAACATGGGGGGAAACAAAAAAAAAACCCATGAACTTTCATTAACTTGGTAACTAGACATATCAGACCATAACTATATCTTTATTTATTAGCATGCTAACTAGCGTAGATCAAATGAAAGATCCCAGCTGTGCTTTTGCACATTATGTGACCTCGTTCTCATGCTTCTGAAAACTGCTTGGAGTTATTTTCATACTCATTGCACTTTCTTTGAGGATTTAATGAAACATTGCCTCAAGCACAAGCAAGAAATGAAGTGCAGATACAGGAAGTGTGACACCTAAGTGTCGCTGCAGGATATGGTGCGGTTTTAAAAACAGTCAACATAATTTATAGTCATAAGACGTACTATCACAACAGGGCCTGGAGATACTTTCAGAAAGAAGGAAAATGTGTATTTTGATTGAATAGCCATAAGCATCAGCAAAACCGTATTAGCATTATTAGCTACCATTATTAGTTTTCTTTGACACATGTCATAATCCTTGTCTGAAGCTGTATTTACTGTATACCCAGTCAGCTTTTGTCTGAGCTATAGCCTGTGGGTTTAAATCATGTTCATGACGGATATGTCGGATTTGAGCTACAGTCTGCACAGTTGTGAAATATCAGATAGATCAGTGAGCAACAGCCCACCGTTTGATGAATTAGGAGTCGTCAACGCTCGGCCATCATTCTTCTGTGTGAATCTTGGCTTGGTAATGCACTGAACGAGAAGGAAAACAGTGAGGGGAGGAAGCTACCTTCTTCCTCTGGCCTTTCCTCCCTGCCGAGGAGACATTTAATTCACTATAATTACTTTATTGACTCATTTGCGAGGCAGAACTGCTTCCAATCTGCTATCAATAAAACATACACTAGGATGAGAGATAGTAATGCCATAAGTGGATCCTTGCACTCCTCAGAGAAAACAATGGGCTTTTTTCTTTTCTCTGTGGACAAAGCTGAATTTCCTCCTGCTAGACTTTCCCATAACTAGACATGACCATGATTAATACGAGTAATTTAATGGTACTAAAGTGTATTCAGATGTCTAAGGAGCCACTGAATTTATGTATTTGGGAATGTTTTTAAGGCTAATTTGCACACCATTTCCTGGTCGACTCATAAAGCCAAGTGTCAGCACGTTTTAGGACTCAATTAATGAGATAACATGTACATGACACTGCAACTGTTGTAATTATAGGATCTAATGTACCATCTTGCAGCCAAGTCAAACCAAAACACCCAGATATGTCTGAAAGCTCATTATAAAACAACATTCACTGGATGGAAAGGATGCATTTTATGGTGGTTTCCACTGTCTCATCACTATCTCTTGCTCTCTTTTTTGCCCTGTGCAGGCGTGTGTGGGCAGCAGGCATTCAGGACGGAGCCGAGGAACGTGACCGTGAGGGCTGGAGCCACGGCTCTACTGAAGTGTGAAGTGCTGAGGGCCTCAGGGACTGTGCAGTGGGTGAAGGATGGCCTGCTTTTAGGGCCACACAGGTCTCTGCCCGGCCACCCACGCTACACCATGACTGGTGATGAGAACAGAGGTGAGAAGCAGAGAGAAATGGAGAGAACAAACCATGGTGATTATTAAACATATTAAGGGTAGAAAATGGTTGTTTTATGCTACAATTCTGCTCATGCATGGTACGTTCCTATATGGAAAACTATTACATAGAAACTAAAGTACTCAGATCTGCAAGAACATATAATTAAGACTATGATGAATATTATAAATTGTATTGTACTTCATCCCATTATCCAGTGTAAACTAAAGGTTGATGGGTCCCCAGCTTAAAGGAAAATTCTGGAATTTTTTTAACCTGGGCCCGATTTTCCCATCTCTTTAGGTCCAAATATTTACTTAGGAAAAAAAAAAAACGAAAGAAAGGAGAAGTCATGCAGAATTTATTCACCTTTATCTCCTTGGATTAGCTTACTTGACAATGAGACCCAGAGTTTTGTAAAGTTATTTTGTGATCGTGTCTGTTATTTATTAGTGAATTTAAATTAAGTAGTACACGAGTTTGTATAAAACAATGTATTCTATCCACATTCACTGGATATGAGCAATCGTGCACTCTGATTGGCTACTCTACTACTAGGCTATCAGCTCATATACCATGAGTAGAGAAAAACAAAATGGCAGCGCGTGTTGCTGAACCAACTGAGGACGAAATAAAAAGTCTATTCAAAAACAAAACCCCAAAACTACAAAAAGCAACAAAATATAGAATCAAAGTACCTGATGGTAAGAACATATCTTTTTTTTTTTTTCAACAATGATTATTATAGCATTTTTCACAAATTGCTCCTGTCATTTCTCCGCTTTCTTAAGCGGAAATGATTTTGGACGTTTTTTTATAAAGTTTTTATTTATCAAATTTGCAAAAAAAACCGCTCTGTTTCTCAAAATCCAGTGAATGTACAGTAGATATAATAAAACAATTATTCCACTCAAGCTTGTCCCTATGCACCTCGTCGGCTATCAACTCATGTACGACTCGATTTTGTGGAGTAACTGTTAAATAGACTTGTGTGATTCCTATTTTAGCACTATTAAGTGCATTCCTATATAGGACCTACACAGAAGTACTTTATACCACAGCGCTGCTGATTTCTTGATTCTGATTGGTCAGAAATTGTTGACTAATTCATAGGGACTTGTGTTCTGGACATCAGCTAATTAAAAACGCGTCTATTCATTGATAGGGTGACATTTCCTGTGATGTTTTTGTAGCATTTTTGAAAGGACTCTCCAGTGATAGTGCTTTATAAGTCTGAGGTAAAGCTTTAATTTTATGTTTTCTAACATTGGAAAGTCTTCAGAACTTAAGCTGCAATACTCGTCAATTCTTTTGTCTTATTAACTTCAACTTCACTTATTATAAATATATATTTTGGACATCTGTACAGATGTTTGGGTACAAAAACTTTGGTGTCTATCTCGACATGTAACCGAATTTTCATTAATAATGGAGTCAAAAGATTGGCTTCCTTTACAGAAATGGAGCTAGTTGAGTATATATGTTGATTATAACGAAGTGTTATATAGGCATGCTTCAGTTACTGGCCTCAAACATTACTCTTTCCTCAGTTTTTTGACTGTTTTAATGCTTTTTGCTTACTTTTTGTGTATTATCTTATCGTCTTCAGTTAATTATTTTTATGATTATGCACTGTATAAACATCCACTGGCCACACTCTCAGAAAATAAAGTCCATTATTGTACTTCTAAGGGTACACCGGCTTGCCACTGGTGCAGTGCCCTCTAATGTATTTATCTGTACCCTTTATGTATTGCTTGGGAACATACATTTACCTTTTTGGCCCTAAAAAGGTACACACAATTACCTTGAAGTCCAATAATGAGCCGTAAGGGGTATATTAGTGTTGATTGTACCTTGGGGGACAGAAATGAACTCCTACTGTACCCCTATTTCTGACAGTGCACTATGAATCTCATTTTCCATCACATCCCAAAGGCGATTGATCAGATTAATATCCAGAAAATATAGTGGCCATTGTGGTACCCTAAATTCAGTGTCATGTTACATGTCATGTTGTATTGCTTAAAAGTAGCCATTAGGGCATTGATACGGTAGTCTGTGGCCATAAAAGGTTGGCACTAATGCTCAAGTAGGCTGTCATACCACCAGCAGCTGCAGGAACTGTTCAAAGAAATCAGTATAAATCCATAGTTTCATGTTGTTTACACCAAGTTCAGCATATGGTTCTGCAGAAAACAAAATTAGTCAAACTAGGCAACAATTTTCCAATCAGCAATCCTTTTTAGTGAGCCTACATTCACCGTAGCCTTACTTTAATATGTTTAGCTGACATGAGTAATCTACTTCATTTAAAAATGTTCTTCTGCACAACACCATTGTAACATTTCCCCCCCCTTTTGCCTTCCTGTCAGCCATTTTCCACTGACCTCTCTCATTAACAAATCATTTGCAACCACAGACCTGCCACTTACTCAATGTTTCTTTCTGTTTTTGCTCCATTTCCAATAAACTCGAGAGAATTTTTGTGGAATTTCCAGGAGCTGTTTCAGCGGTTTCTAGTCCAGTCTGGTGCCAACAATGATTTCTGGTCAAAGTCACTTCAATCACATTTCTTGCAATTTCTTACTGCAGAGGCTTGTTCTGAATAAATCACTCAATTTCTTGACAATTGATGCATACTTCTGCATACTATACTGCATACCAAGTTCCTGTTACATGACTCTTTAATTAGATTCGACCCATAAAAATGCCGCTCACTTGATGTTTTTTGTTTTATGCACCATTTTGTATAAACACTAGATAAGGTGTGTGTGAAAATCTCAAGAGATATGCAATTTCTGAAAAAAAAAACCCCTCAAACCAGCCCATCGGGCACCAACAGCACTATTGTAACAAAGTTTTGATTTTATGAAATAACCACTGCGAATTAATTTAATAATGACACAGGAAACCCTTAAGCATAATAACTCCTATTAGCTAGGCATAATAACAGCCTTATTTACCTTTCTCAATGTTTTACCACTGTAACACTAACTCAGAAAATCTCAGGATATTTAGTTCAATCTCAGGATGTATAGCTGTATTAATGTTACCATGAACAAGCAAATATTACATCTCACTATTATGATTATTTATGCACTGACTCAGGATATAGCTACGGAAATGCAAAAGGCTTCATAGTAAAATCGAATACCTGTCTCACCATTAACTGTACTGATGCAAAGTAAACCAGAATTTAGGATAATCAGAGCTTTCCCCAAAGCGCGGATACAAAGCTCTCCACCGCACTGTGTGACATTAATGCTGCACTGTCACTTACACACCAAAAAAAAAAAGAGTGACAAAAAAAAAAAACTGAACAATGCAGAGTACTTTCCACAGCTAACTATCTCCTATTCCCCTCTGAAAACGAGTAATAACTATAGAAATAGGAAGACAGTGTAATATATATAGGTCTAGACTATCCTGATACTCAACCCAGAAGTGAAAATAAAGGGTTTCACTGCATGCACTGACTGCCATTTTCAACCATACATAAAACCACGTTCTCGGCCCTGGCTGATAGATGGAGCTGTTGCGTGAGTTGACCTCGATTCTGTTCCTGGCATCATGGAATTGAAAAATGAAGAGGCATGCTACAAAGTGTTTTCATTTCAAATCTAATTTTGCCCTTTAAATTTTGCCCCTTACATATTTGACAAGATAAAAAACAACAAATTTAATAATGTTGAATTGTAACTAAATCAGCCCAAGCTGCCACCAGAATGTACCATTTGAAGTCTCTAATTTCAAAATTTTCTGAAGGAGCATGCCCCTCGGCACGGTGGTGTAGTGGTTAGCGCTGTCGCCTCACAGCAAGAAGGTCCGGGTTCGAGCCCTGTGGCCGACGAGGGCCTTTCTGTGCAGAGTTTGCATGTTCTCCCCGTGTCAGCGTGGGTTTCCTTTGGGTGCTCCGGCTTCCCCCACAGTCCAAAGACATGCAGGTTAGGTTAACTGGTGACTCTAAATTGACCGTAGGTGTGAATGTGAGTGTGAATGGTTGTCTGTGTCTATGTGTCAGCCCTGTGATGACCTGGCGACTTGTCCAGGGTGTACCCCGCCTTTCGCCTGTAGTCAGCTGGGATAGGCTCCAGCTTGCCTGCGACCCTGTACAACAGGATAAAGCAGCTAGAGATAATGAGATGAGATGAGATGAGATGAGATGAGATGAGATGAGATGAGATGAGATGAGATGAGATGAGATGAGATGAGATGAGATGAGATGAGATGAGATGAGATGAACATGCCCCTGGACCCCTCTAGCAGCCTTCAGGGCCCTCTGGGCTGGGCTCCACATCTGTAGCACTGTTCTGATATATATATATATCGTTAACATGATTCTAGTTACCATTATTTGAGTTGGTCATTGAAAGGATTCTACATCATCCATTAACTAATCACTAATTTCTGCCATTGAAAGTCCAGCACTATTTTGAATAAATGCTATAATAAAAATACATTAAAAAGCATTTACAGCATTACTTCAACTTTCAGAAGGAAAGCCTCCATAAAGCATAACACAATTATGTATCGGGATGTACATATTCTTATGTACATTACTTTCAGTAATACTACTAATTATGCTTATGAATATAATTACACTCACAAGATTAGAGCAGCATATCACCATCACATATCTATCATACCTATGAAGAATTATAATATGATAATTATTATAAGCACAGTAATGTACCAATGTCTGGGTAGTCAATGTCATTGTATAAACATTCATTGCACTGTGTTGAAGTATTTCAGTATATAATACACGTCTTCATTACTCACAATATCAGATGTTATCCCAGTCCTCGAAAAATGTCAGTTAGTAACGTCTTTCTCTATGGCCAGTTCTGCCTCATTCTGTCTCAGTGAGCTGTGCTGTGTGGTCTCTAGGCTGGTGCACATCATCACAGGTTGTCTGGGCCACACACACCCTCCTGTTCCATGTGCTTGTCTCACTCCTACACTGACCATGTCTTTGTCTCCTGATAATGAAAAATCCAATCTCTTTATATCTATTACTTCAACTCATCTCATGACCATATTTGAACTGGTTTGTACTGTTTCACAGAATTAGGAAATATCAAGGACCACCTTCCTACATTAGAATGTGTTCACTGGCTTCTGAATCATCACAGGGAAACCCCCATGCTCCTCAATGACATCTCTGTCCATGTATACAGATCCATGATTTTCCCCTTCTAAGGGAATAGCACATAAACCATCCATGTTCATGTCCCTCGTTTCTCCTCTTTTCCTCTTAAGGTATGATTCAGAAACCAGCCATGACCTTTCTTCGTGTCGAGCTCGGACCACTGCACAGGAGACAACTGCACAGGAATTATTATGATAATGACAGGAGGAATAGTCTCCTCTCCAAGGTCTAGTTCCACAAAGTCCTTTTTCTCGATCACAAGATTTCTCTTTGTTCTGAATACTGCAGGTAAAGCAACCTGCACATCATGACAGTGTATAGGCTGAGTGTTATCAGTGTTCACAAACAGTTCTTGAGCATAATCCACAACACTATATAGTGCACTTTATATCCCTTATCAAAAAATTCCCATGCAGAGATTGGCCAAGGATGGCTTACATGACATAAAATACAAAAAAAAAAAAAAAAGCACAAAAAGGCTCAGTCTTTGTAAGCAAGGATGGGTTGTGACTCACTCCTTTGTACCAAAACTTGTGAGAGAATTGTTAGTCAATTCAAAATGAAAATTTTTTGACAAAAGATTTTAGGGCTTTCAAAATCTCATCTCATCTCATTATCTCTAGCTGCTTTATCCTGTTCTACAGGGTCGCAGGCAAGCTGGAGCCTATCCCAGCTGACTATGGGCAAAAGCCAGGTACACCCTGGACAAGTCGCCAGGTCATCACAGGGCTGACACATAGACACAGACAACCATTCACACTTACATTCACACCTACGGTCAATTTAGAGTCACCAGTTAACCTAACCTGCATGTCTTTGGACTGTGGGGGAAACCGGAGCACCCGGAGGAAACCCACGCGGACACAGGGAGAACATGCAAACTCTGCACAGAAAGGCCCTCGCCAGCCACGGGGCTCGAACCCGGACCTTCTTGCTGTGAGGCGACAGCGCTAACCACTACACCACCGTGCCGCCCACTTTCAAAATTTGCAGTACATAATATTGTGAAAAGATTCAGGGAATTTTGAGACATTTCAGTGTGTAAAGGGCAAGGTCAGAAACCATTGTTGAATATGTGTGACCTTCAAGCCCTCAAGGGGCACTGCCTGAGAAACTGTCATGCTAAATGTGACAAATACAGCCACATGGACTCAGGAGCACTTTGGAAAATCGTTGTCACTTAACAGAGTCCGCTGCTGCGTCCAGAATGACAACATGCAACTATATTATGCAAGGAGGAAGCCATTCATCAATTCTAAGCAGAAACGTCGCAATTTCTCTGGGCCCGAACTCCTCTCAGATGGACCAAAAGAGAGTGGAAACATGTGCTATGGTCAAATGAGTCCACATTTCAGCTTGTTTTCAGGAAAACCAGATGTCGAATTCTCTGTGCCAAAGATGAACACGACCATCCACAGTTTGTCATCAGAGAAAGCTGTAAAAACCAGCATCTGTGATGGCGGGGGGAATCAGTGCCCATGGCATGGGAGAGTTGCATGTGTGTGAGGATACCATGAATATACTGGGGCATATATTAGGATTTGAGAAAGACATATTCATGGAGGGAACATCTCTTCCCATGAAGTCCATGCTTATTTGAGCAGGACAATATCAGGCCTCATTCTGCACAGGTTAAAAACAGCATAGCTTCATAGACACAGAGTGCGTGTGCTTGACTGGCCTGCTGCCAGTCCAGATCTGTCTCCTGTTAAGAATGTATGGCACATCATGAAGAGGAGAATCAGACAATGGTGATCACGCACTGTTGAGCAGCTGAAGTCTCATATCAAGCAAGAATGGGCAAAAATTCCAATTGCAAAACTGCAACAATTAGTATCCTCAGATCCCATATGACTAAACAGTGTTATTAAAGGAAAGGTGATGGAATACAATGGTAATAATGCCGCAGTCCCAACTTTTTTTTTTTGAGTATGTTGCAGGCATCAAATTCTAACTTAGTTTATATTTACCAAATATTTACCAAAGTTGGTCAGTATGGTGGTGCAGTGGTTAGCACCATTGCCTCACAGCAAGATAGTTCTGGGTTTGAACCTCATGACTGACGGGGGCCTTTCTGTGTGGAGTCTGCACGTTCTGTCTGTGTGAGTGTGCTCTGGTTTCCCTGACAGTTTATAGACATGCAGATTAGGTGAAAATACCCAGACACTGAGACTGTACAAGCCAGTGCACACTTAGTACCCAAGCCTGGATAGACTGGGGAGGGTTGCATAAGGAAGGTCATCCAGTGTAAAAACTATGCCAAATCAAATCCGTGGAACAGATCCACTGTGGTGACCCCTAATGGGAGCAGCCAAAAGAAGAAGAAGAAGAATTAAGTTGGTCAGTAACACTATTGAAAATCTTTTCTTTGTACTTTTGTCAGTTAACCTTCAAGCGACCAAGGTATTTTAGTAACTAATATGACCAGGTGGGGTCATTTATGACCCTGCTAGTACATGAATCTGGATACCTAGTTATTTTCTCTTGGTTTTACATACATATACCACTTCCTGTGTTCAAGACAGATACTATAAAAATATATAAATGTAGATAGGTATGGTTTACAACAAATTTTAATGCAGAAAGAAAGTAAAGAGACGCAGCATAAGAAGAATATAATGTAATCTAGACAGTCTTTATGTCTTACTGGAACATTTACTTAATTCAACAACACTGACTGAAAATGTATCATGAAAAGAAAAGTATAAGCAAAAACATCCATTGCAGTGTTGATGGGATCTTTGTAACATCAAAACTAGTGACTAACCAATATGCTCATACTAGCTAACATGCTATAGTGGATATGCTAATACTAAAATTAATCCTCTCCATCAATGAGCTATTTCCATCATCACTTTGGGCCTCAGGTATCTGTCTTAATGCTTCTGCAGCTGTAAATCTAGCTATTCTTGGTCTACTTGCCATGGTTCACTGCAACAAAAGTACAGCATACAGATAAGTAGTTGGTAAAAACAAAATTTGGTAAGGAATTGCTGCAAGAAATCCTATGCTTCTTTCTGGGGTCATAAATGACCACACGATTTTTCATTACTCTCGCCACACCATTCGGCTGATCCCTGCAAAAACCTATGAACAGTTGTAGGACAAGTTAACTGGCAAATTCATGGTAGGAAATATTTTTTGGATCAAATGTATTAAAACTGCACGCAAAATTATATGCCCGGGGTCATAATGACCCCACTCAGTCGCTTGAGGGTTAAATAAAGATTCATGTGAATTAACAAATCACAGATTTTTATTTTTATTGCAATTTGGAAAATATCCCAATTTTTCTGGAAATTGGGTTCATACATACTGTAGGGATCCTTAGATAGAATAATATATAGTGTATACATATGTAGAATACTATATACAATATAGTGCATGCCGATGTAGAACACTATATATTTATGCCTATAGTGCACCCTATGCAGATAGTGTGCTTGTACTGTATGTAGAACACGATACAGTATAGTGCTCTCGTATGTGAAACACTTGTGTGTTTTTCTGAAACGTCGCCAGTCTTTACAAAAGAAAACTCCTCATTTAATCAATTGTTTATTTTAACACTGAGAATTGACTATGAGAGGTGATAATGGAATATTTTAGTCATACTTTCATGTAAGTGTCCTGAAGTAATTTATGGGAACATGGAGACCCATGAGCATTGTTTCTTTGGAAACAGCTATGTGAGTAACTAACAAAAAAAATTTAAGCACTCGGGATCCAGTTTTGAGAAATTATCAGCTCTTTTCTGGAGCATGAGCGCCTGCACAAAAACTGCTGCTGAATCATTGCTATCCTTAGTGGCCATTAGGGTTAAATAAGGGGAAATTACGTTTGTTGCTTGGAGGGTTACAGCACTCAATAGTCATGGAGCATGTAGCAGGTGTGGCAGGCAGAGTCTATAAAAAGCCATCAGCAATTAAACCCAAGGCTAGCTGAGGGCCATGGAACACATGGCTGTTCAGTAGATACCCAAGTGGTACCAAAGTTATTCTACTTTTTAAAATAGTTCTTACTGTCTTTATCCGATATGTACACAATGCATATATTACTCCATACCAGATTCAACAGTGTTGCTCCATGGTAGATGGTGTTGTCATGAAGTGTTATAAATACACTTGAAAGATTTTAACTAATTTCACATAGCTATAGCGGTCTTTAACTTTGACAGACAGGCAGGCGCACACACACACACACACACACACACACACACACACACACACACACACACACACACTCCATGATGAGAGAAAACGAATATGTGAAATGCTTCTTGTCAGCCTTACATGCTGGATGTCAGAAGCATAATTACTGGTCTCACATAAACACAAGCACACACTCCCCATCATCCTCGACACAAACATCATTGCAGCGTTTACTAAGTGCAACTCCAAGAGAGTGGAAAATAATTAATAATTTTAAAGTGCCTTCTTCTCCTTCTATGATAGCATTGATCCGAAAATTGCTACTGGTTCATGTTAATTATCTTGCCAGCTTGGTTGACACCTCCTTTTTCACAGCTGCAGAGGGTTGTCATACTAAGATACTATTTTCTGCATGTTAGTTTTCTTCTGAAGGGAAAGAGAGGGAAAAAAATGTTCAAGGCTCAAATAGCATGCCTAGAGTTTGCAGAGGAGCCATTAGTCGTCACAGAAATGGAGCTGAGTGAACTAACCCCTTGTTGGCACAATATTCATCTTGTAAATAATATATGGATCTCGCACAGGGAAAAAACGGGACGACATCAAACAGAATAAAATCTTCCTTTAGTGGCAATAATTGCTCATATGAAATGAACATCCTGTACAAACTCAATAATGCATATTAGGAGATGCTATTTGACAAAAGCATCCTTTAATTTGAAAAAAAAGCAAGGAATAAACATTCTGGGGTGTGCAGTTATTGAAAAATAATCAACAATGCGGTGGTGCAATGAAGCAGAGTTACTGTTATCACTCAAATGATTTTCCAATAACAGCATGTTCCCCAGTGTTTTATTCCACTTATACCACAGCAATTTGCTATCACTTGCCATTTTTTCAATTATTAATTCATGTAAGGACATACTTTTTAACCCTCATCCTACCGACATATTTTACATACAAATCTTACTGACTGGAGTACGTTTGGACCCCAATTACAATATGTGAATTTTTTCAATAAGTATTGATGACAAACAACATTTTTAGTTAGAACTTATTTTATTAATTAAAAACAAACAGGATTACAATAAAAAATGCTCATTATTAACAGTTTATCTACTCTAACCTATAATCGGCACATACTACCCTAAAAAATAGGCACAGTTTGAGATATTTTGCCGATTTTTTGTAACTGAATTACCTGAAATTCAAATGGAGTTGTATTTGTGTCAGACAGAGTCTAAATGTGAAAAAATATAAGCATATGCAAAAATGTTATATGAAAATAAACATTTCTGAACACAGAATCTATGTTCTGCACAAGGTTTACTGACTGGGGTCCGTTTGGGTTGGGTTGAGGAAGCTGGTTAGCATTAACTTGTTCTCCATTTCCTGGGTCTACGGATTCAGTGTCACTATATTCTGACTGTTCTGAAATATAATCCTCTTCTACATCTGATAGGTCTGAAACCTCTAAATCAGACCCATTATCTACCTCTAGGATAGCTCTTGGGGCTTGAGCAGCAGTGTATCTTGCCAATCTTCTATTGTTTGCCATTATTCACTGTAAAAAAACAAAAAAACAAAATCAGTATGATATATGCATAAAAAATATTGACAAATTCACATTTCTGACTGGGGTCCGATCGGACCCCAAAGGAATATTGTTTATTATTGCCGCATAACAATTAGAAACCTGAAATAAAATGTTGCATTATGACATAGTCTGACAAAGTCATAAAATTAAAAAAAAAAAAAAAATGTGCGAATAGTAATTGTGTGGCATATGAAAAATACCCTCTGGGGTCCAATCGGACCCCAGTCGGTAGGATGAGGGTTAACCATTTATAGTTACATTTGATGTTCCAGAGCTTAGTTCTTGTTATTGTCCACCAAATAAGTGAATGATTAGTACTATAGACATGATAATGTATTTGAACAAGCACAATTAAATAAACCAGCAAGTCCCAAAGTGTTTTATTCCCCTTATACCACAACAATTTGCCAATAATTACAATTTTATTTTGTCACTATATGATGTGTCATACTTTTCGTCCATTTATGGTTACATTTAACGAGTAGTGAACCGTTACTATTAGAGCTGGGACTTGAGCTCAGCCAAAACTTAGCCAGACACACCAAAAAAGCAACAGGGCAAAGGAATTTGCAAGGGATTAGCGGCAGGGTGCCAGGTATCTTCGTTGTGTGTAGTTGTCAGTGCTGATTTTAAAAATAACGAAGTCTGAGTGAAAAATACTGTAATGAGCGTGCGTGGAAGAAGAGTGTGGAGACAGAAATCTTAGTTTCTCTGTTGTTAGCCTGTGCTACTTGCTCTCGATAGCACTGGCTTGACCGCTTTATTAGCGTTCGCTAACACTATTGATGAACGCTACACCTGCTGGAAGGTGTCTTCACTGCTGCACTAACAGCACCAATTTGCAGTTAAGCTAGTGCTGGCCTTCGAGAAGACCTAGGGTGATACGTTTTTGGCCCCTCCCACTACAAATCAAAATCTGATTTGGTTAATTCATCTGTCAGCTCCTACATAAACATACAACTGCTATGGCCTTCTGTCCCGGCAATGAAGTCCTAACCAAAGAGTGAGCCAGCTCTAAACTCTTCTCAGCCTTGAGACAACAAACAAAAGTATCTTACTGGATAACTATTTTAATGTTTTCAGGACAATTTCTAAGCAAATTCGACAGAAAATTAGGCCAAATTAGAATTAGAAGAGGATAATTATAATGAAATTATGAAAGCAATTAAAGAATGAAATAAATTAAATATAACATCTGAAATCCTGATATGTTTGGGCTTTCTCTGACTGCCGAGAAGGCCCTGGCGGTTCCCCTCTGCATTTAAAGTTGTGGTACCTCCATGAGACAATTAGTTCCTGTGTTGACTTTCATTATGACTGATATAAACAGACATTTCATCATCAGCCTCTCATTTTTGAAATTAACAAGACGAAAAATAATACACAACTCGCCAAGGACCCGAGAAACTCCTCTGACCTAAAGACTGAGACAGACCATGGCAGAAATCTTACTGACTGTTACAAAGTGCTGACACTGGAGACTCCTTCCATGAATATTAAATAAACATCCCCTTCCAGAAAAGTTCACCATATCAATGATTATTGATCTTTGTTGAATAACAACTCATTTGTTTGAGAATTTTTGTTTTGTATTCTAAACCTTAGATCATGTGGAGTATCTGCCATACAGATTTCTGGGTATGCGGTTACTATAGAAATGCTTTCTGACCAATCAGATTCAAGAATTTATCATATCTGTGGTATCACAGTTTAACACTATGATTTAATCTTAAACTTAAATAACTATTGAATGCCATTCACACAAAGTATTTT
This sequence comes from Neoarius graeffei, assembly GCF_027579695.1. Classification (NCBI taxonomy): domain Eukaryota; kingdom Metazoa; phylum Chordata; class Actinopteri; order Siluriformes; family Ariidae; genus Neoarius; species Neoarius graeffei. Next base: position 48,274,043 of record NC_083585.1, read on the forward strand.
GTAAAAGAAAAAAGACTCATGCTTCACCTCTCTCTCTCCTGAAGGACAATATCATCTCCAGATTGAAGACGTGCACCTGGAAGATGACTCCCCCTACGAATGCCAGGTGGGCCGTTCTGAAACCAGTCATCCCATCGTCTCACGCACTGTGTGGATCAATGTGCAAAGTAAGCAGAACTAGCGATCTCACTTTGTGGATGGGGGTTATGCTTGAGAAACAACGATCATCCTTAGCAGTGACACATAGCTCATCCTGGACCACTAATGACTCTGCACATATCGAAAAGGTGACACACAGCTTCAGACCTGGGCCTATCACTTTCCTTTGCAGCTACATTTGGGATCCTAATGAGGCATGGGGTGCTAGTGTCTGCAGGATAGAGTCTCAACAATGGGACTCTCTCACTCTGTGTGTGTGTGTTGGGCCAAAAGGAAGTGCTGATTAAGAAACCACAGATTTCGCACTTGTTCCATTTTCACTCATCAAATCACCTGCATATTGTGTATATAATGATATTGCAGCCAATTTATCAATGCTTACTATATTATACGTTTTTTGTCAGGCCACATAGGCCAGTGATCAATTTTTAGTTCTCAGCATGGAAGTGTGAAGGCTGCACACACTTCTTTCCTGAACTGGTATTTCACAGAAGTCATCTGTCTGTGAAGGATGCCATAATATTTTGAACATTGCAGAACATTCAGGCTCAGAATAGAACAGGATCTGTACTGGCAAGTTTGTTGTTGCACAGCAACTTCTTTTTCCTCTTTTTTACATCCTGAAGTGCTTTCTCATATATAAATGGAAGTACAGGTGCAGCGCGCAGGAGAGGTTAGGGGTCAAAGGAAAAGTTCATCCAGAATGACTTGCATAATAATCTTTATAATTAATATCATCTTCATTGGTATCTGAGAATTACAAACCCAATTCCAAAAAAGTTGGGATGCTGTGTGAAACATAAATAAAAATAAAATATTTTTTTTCTAATATGTTTTATTTATTTATTTATTGTACTGTTTTTTAAATTTTAATTTTTGTCATTTTGGAGCTTATTGCTCTGTTGATGGATTCCCTGCCATTTAATCGGCAACATTTAGAAATAAAATAAATAAATAAATAAAATAGAATGTGAAGATTTGAAAATCATGGAAACTCTATATCTCTTTGAAAATAGTGCAAAGACAACATATCAAATATTGAAACTGAGAACTTTTTATTTTATTTTTTAAAATATATTTTCATTTTGAATTTGATGTCAGTCATACATTTCAGAAAACCTGGGACGGGGCAATAAAAGACTGAAAAAGTTGTGTAATGCTAAAAAACAACTAATTTGGTTAATTGGCAATAGATCAGTAACATGATTGGGTATATGTAAAATGAGCATCCCAGAGAGGCGCAGTCTCTCAGAAGTAAAGATGGGGAGGGGTTCACCGCTCTGTGAAAGCCTGCATGGGCAAACAGTGCAACAATTTAAGACTAATGTTCCTTGATGTGAAATTGCAAAGAATTTGGGGATCATATCATCTATGGTACACAATATCATTAAAGGATTCAGAGAATCTGGAGAAATCTCTGTATGCAAGTGACAAGGCTGAAAACTGAAATTGGATGCCTGTTATTTTCAGGCCCTCAGGCGACACTGCATTAAAAGCAGACACGTGACATGGGTAGCTTGTACATCTGGGAAGGTATCATTAATACTGAATGATATATACACATTTCAGAGCAATATGCTGCCATCGAGACAAAATCATTTTCAGGGAAGGCCTTCCTTCTTTCAGCAAGACAATGCCAAACCACTTTCTGCACATATTACAACTGCATGGCTCTGTACGGTAGTAAAAGAGTCCAGGTGTTAAACTGGCCTGCCTGCAGTTCAGACCTGTCTCCCATTTAAAAAATTGGTGCATTATGAAGTGCAAAGTACAACAAAGGAGACCTCAAACTGTTGAGCAACTGAAATTGTATATCAGGCAAGAAAGGGACAACATTTATCATTAAAAACTACAGCAATTGTTCTCCTCAGTTCACAAACGTTTACAAAGTGGTGTTAAAAGTAGAGGTGATGCAACACAGTGGTAAAGATGCTCCTGTCCCATCTCATCTCATCTCATCTCATTATCTCTAGCCGCTTTATCCTGTTCTACAGGGTCGCAGGCAAGCTGGAGCCTATCCCAGCTGACTACGGGCGAAAGGCGGGGTACACCCTGGACAAGTCGCCAGGTCATCACAGGGCTGACACATAGACACAGACAACCATTCACACTCACACCTATGGTCAATTTAGAGTCAACAGTTAACCTAACCTGCATGTCTTTGGACTGTGGGGGAAACCGGAGCACCTGGAGGAAACCCACGCGGACACGGGGAGAACATGCAAACTCCACACAGAAAGGCCCTCGCCGGCCATGGGGCTCGAACACAGACCTTCTTGCTGTGAGGCGACAGCGCTAACCACTACACCACTGTGCCGCCCCTGTGTTGCTGACATCAAATTCAAAATGAGCATATATTTAAAAAAACGCAAAATTTCTCAGTTTCAACATTTGATATGTTGTCTTTGTACTATTTTCAATTAAATATAGGGTCTCCATGATTTGCAAATAACCTTTTTTTAATTTATTTTTTATTTTTTTTACAATTTACACAGTGTCCCAAATTTTTTTGGGAGTTGGGGTTGTAATTTGAGTTGAGTTTACACCTCTTTCATTGACATTTGTCTCTTTGGTCCATTTCCATTTTATTACATTACCCAGAATGCTGTCTACTACCTGCTGATAAGTGGCACTAGCTTCATTGCTATCTAAAGAGAGTGATGCAGCAGCGCTTTAGTTTTTTACTCTGTCCAGCTCTCTCACCTCCTCATTTGTACACTGCTCAAACCACTCAGCTTCCAAAGTTTACTCTTTGATGCTACTGTAATACTGCCATCATTATCATGTTTGCCATCCTGAAGATTGATAGTTAGCCAAGCCGAGTCTCGATACAACTGTTGCACACTGTCTTTGAGTCGTATTTTGAGACTTGTTGTCATCACTGCTGAATATCTACATTAGATTGTTCATTAATATTAATGGTGAGTGAGAAAAGCAGCTCTTATTTTGTTTTTAGAAAATAACAGCAAAACTTGAGATTGTTTAATTTGTCTGCTGTGACATCAGTATTGCAAGCAAACTTTTGCTAACTTCTTACAGGAAAAACAAAACCATCAACCAACAAATGAGCGCCACAATCTCTAAACATGCCATAAATACATTTACTTTAACAGGCTTGCTCAAGGACCCAGCCATGTCAAGACACTATGCTATTACTATTATCCCTCTGACGTCCATTAACCTTTGGATTGATTCTCAAAGAATCAAGAGACAGTGCAAAGATAGGTTCCCATTATGAGAAATTATGCAGTCTAGATTCCAACATTAGAGATATTTGAAAGAGTCAGCACAGTTGGAGTGCAATGGCTAAGCATCACCCTGGGCAAAGCACCTTCCTGATCACAGGATATTACTTTGTGCCTCATTGGCTTGAACATGTTCCTGTATTATATTTTCATGCCCCAATGATTGCAAAGCCATAAAAAAAGGTTTTCATTAGGAAAAAAATAAGATTATGTTTATTTGTAGCTGTATCAGTGGTGCAGTGGTTAGCGCTGTCACCTCACAGCAAGAAAGTTCTGGATTCAAACCAAGCAGCCAACGGGGGCCTTTCTGTGTGGAATTTGCACGTTCTCATGTCTGTGTGGGTTTCCTCCAGGTACACCAGTTTCCTCCCACAGTCCAAAGACATGTGGATTAGGTCAATTGTCTAAATTGCCCATAGGGGTGAATGTGATGGTTGTTCATCTCTGTGTTGGCCATATGATAAATTGGTGACCTGCCCAGGGTGAACTCAACCTCTTGCATGAAGTGAGCTGGGATTAGCTTCAGCTTCCCCTGCAACCCTGACCTATAAGTGATATAGCTAATGGATGAATGGATGGATCTAGCTGTATCTTCCATCACATTCATGACCATTTTCAGCTTAATCATACTGTTATGGCTGGATGCAACATACAGTGGTGCTTGAAATTTTGTGAACCCTTTAGAATATTTCTGCATAAATATGACCTAAAACATCATCAGATTTTCACACAAGTCCTAAAAGTAGATAAAGAGAACTCAGTTAAACAAATAAGGCAAAAATATTATACTTGGTCATTTATTTTTTGAGGAAAATGATCCAATATTACATATCTGGGAGTGGAAAAAAGTAATGTGAACCTTTGCTTTCAGTATCTGGTGTGACCCCCTTGTGCAGCAACAACTGCAACTAAACGTTTCCGGTAACTGTTGATCAGTCCTGCACACTGGCTTGGAGGAATTTTAGGCCATTTCTCCATTCAAAACAGCTTTAACTCTGGGATGTTGGTGGGTTTCCTCACATGAACTGCTTGCTTCAGGTCCTTCCACAACATTTCCATTGGATTACGGTCAGGACTTTGACTTGGCCATTCCAAAACATTAACTTTATTCTTCTTTAACCATTCTTTGGTAGAAGGACTTGTGTGCTTAGGGTCGTTGTCTTGCTGCATGACCCACCTTCTGTTAAGATTCAGTTCATGGACAAATGTCCTGATATTTTCCTTTAGAATTCACTGGTATAATTCAGAATTTATTGTTACATCAATGATGGCAAGCCGTCCTGGCCCAGATGCACCAAAACAGACCCAAACCATGATACTACCACCACCATGTTTCACAGATGGGATAAGGTTCTTATGCTGGAATGCAGTGTTTTCCTTTCTCCAAACATAACACTTCTCATTTAAAGCAACAAGTTCTATTTTGGTCTCATCCGTCCATAAAACATTTTTCCAATAGCCTTCTGGCTTGTCCACGTGATCTTTAGCAAACTGCAGACGAGCAGCAATGTTCTTTTTGGAGAGCAGTGGCTTTCTCCTTGCAACCCTGCTATGCACACCATTGTTGTTCAGTGTTCCCCTGATGGTGGACTCATGAACATTAGCCAATGTGAGAGAGGCCTTCAGTTGCTTAGAAGTTACCCTTTGTGACCTTGCCGACTATTACACTGCTTGCTCTTGGAGTGATCTTTGTTGGTCGACCACTCCTGGGGAGGGTAACAATGGTCTTGAATTTCCTGCAGATAAAATACACAAAAGAATGCAGCAAAGGCAAGCCAACATGGGCGTGGTGGCCATTCAGCTCCAAAAGTTCTCCCCCAGATGTCAGAACAGAGGAGATTTTAAAGACCAGGCCCCACCCTCTCCTAATAGGTCTCACCTGCAAACAGTAACAGCAACCAAAAAGGAAAGGATGCCATCAATATGTGGAAGGGGACATAACACATACATACACTGCAACCCTGCCATAACGAACTCTTTTACTTCAAACTTTCACATACTGTATAATGAACTAAATTCACGTCCCTCGCCTTTAGTGACAGTAAATCGGACTCTTCAAAAAAAAAAAAAAACACTGTCACATCCATGCACATTGGCACTCCGAGCATGCAGCATATTACAACACATGTAGTGCCATTAGGACTAATTACTATGAACCTGTTCCAGTTTAGATCATAATCACAGTGTGCACTCACACGGACTCTTGAAACACATGGACTTGGTAAAGTATATGTGCTGCACCTAGTGTCTCACATTACCAAGCCTTGCTTCTCTGTATTGCCTTTCTGGTTTTGACTTTGTTTTGTGTATTTGTAATCTGCTTTTTGTCTTTGCTTCCGCCATTCTATTTATGCCTCGCTTGACCATTGCCCATTTCAAGACCCTGCCTTTGTTTTATGTTTTTGAACTGTTTGCCTGCCTGTTTGTAAATAAACACTCTTCCTGCAATTACAGCCATCATTCTCCTGCTTACATGACACTCTGAGCCATGCGCAACCATCCACTTCCCACCAGAGACAAACAATAAGCAATCAAGTCCGCAGTCAAGTTAACAATGCATGCTAATTCCATAAAACAAAGGCTTAACGAGCCTCGCTCAGGTTTCGATCACTAAGAATTATCGAGAACGGTGATCAAAGTATCACGAAAAGGATGAAATGACTGCTGATAGCACTGTTAACGTTAAAGTGTACCAGCGGCATTTTTATATCCCCTGCCCCGCCCCGCCCCACCCTATGGCGCAACATAAATTACATCACTGGTGATTTTGCAACACGGTTGAAAAAACAGTAAGTCAGTGGGTGGACATTGACAATGATACACCGGTAACCTCTGTCATTTCCATAGTCGACAACGAAATCATCATCTCCGTGCATGATCCTTTAACTCAGTCAATCAACTGCAATAGTGACTGAGAAGGAGAAATTCATGATAAGGAAGATGCATCTAAAATTTTGCATATAACATGAGTGTTTGGTGTGACAATTTTAGTATTACGAACATTTCAGTATAAGAAACTATTTGGACGTCCTTTATAGCGGAGTTGCAGTGTAATCACTTCTAAAAGGGGAAGTGATTGGCCTATTCTTGGGTTTCAGTCATGTGAACTTTCTTCGCGATTTCACTTCCGGTAAAACAGCTGGTGGTCTAGCAAACCAAAATGGCTGCCATAGTGCAAACAAATAGTGATAACTTATCAGAGTATGCTCGTAATCTAGAAGCCACTGCTCGCTTTAGATATAGTCAGAAGATCGCTATGTGCAATGGAATCGACCCCTACAGTCTGGGAAAGAAGGATTTGTCATACAATCTCTAAAACTACCCTTCAGTCGAGTTCCCCGACATCTCGAACTATCTGGTGTTGCAGACAACCTTCTACACCACAAAACAGATGAAAACGTGGAAGAGTATGGAGGCTTACAACTTTTTTGTATGTGGCTGGGTAAAGGACCTCAGTATTAAGACACTGCTGAATGAATCCTGTATTGTTTTTGCCCATGTATATATGCTTTTGTAAGCTTTTCGTTCACGTCTTTACAACAAAGCACTGCAAGTTGAAGTGTAAACAAACAACAGTTGGCTTGATTCTCACTTGTGTTGGCTCTTATTTCTGAGGTAAATCATTCACAAAGATCATCAGAAACCCCGTTAAAGACCTGGATCTTAGCCCATGTTTACATTAGACCGTATCAGCGGATCATCAGATTAACGTTTTTAAAACGATTAGTGTGCACACAGCAACACCAATACACGATTTGCGTGCACATAGCAACGCCAATACACGGATGCGCTCGGCTCCGCAGGCATCCTGCGCTCCAAATCACTCCGCCCTGAACAGCGAGTGCCCTCTGGAGGGTGCGCACTCCGGCCCTGTGCAGCTCACACAGCGCGCGAGTGAAGTGCACAAGCCACGATTCGGGACTGAGCCACTGTGTGTGTGATCCCAGCGCATATCACTTACCACTTGCAAGTGGAAGGATGGCAAGCCTAAAGACAATCATAACTACACAATGGGCAGTATTTGCAGTATTTTCATACTTTTATACTCTTTAATGAAAGGTGATACAAGGCGGAAGTCCGCGCCGTTTTTCAGCAGTCGCGTCACATGACCAACGCCAGCGAATCAGGAAGGTGGACGTCACAGTGACGTTGTCCAATGAGACGCCAGCTAGAGCTCAGCACAGCATATCCGCGTATTCTCAATGTTTACACAGCACCGGAGCTGACACGATCTGGATTGAATACGTGGACGCTGGCGGATTCCCGTTTCCCAGCGTTTCCAGGCGTTTTAATGTAAACGGACAGTGCATCCGCGAAGAAAACGAGACAGATACGGTCTAATGTAAACGTAGCCTTAGTTAAACAAGATGAAGAAGTGATCACGGTGCATTGTACAGTGCTCAGCGTAAATGAGTACACCCCCTTTGAAAAGTAACATTTTAAACAATATTTCGATGAACACAAACAATTTCCAAAATGTTGACAAGACAAAGTTTAATATCACATCTGTTTAACTTATAACGGGAGAAAGTAAAGTTAATAATATAACTTAGATTACACATTTTTTCAGTTTTACTCAAATTAGGGTGGTGTAAAAATGAGTACACCCCACAACAAAAACTACTACATCTAGTACTTTGTATGGCCTCCATGATTTTTAATGACAGCACCAAGTCTTCCAGGCATGGAATGAACAATTTGGTGGCATTTTGCAACAATGACCTCTTTTAGTGACTGGATGCTGGATGGAGAGTGATGCTTGTTATGTGAGTGATGAAGTTAAACAGATGTTATATTAAACTTTGTCTTGTCAACATTTTGGAAATTGCTTGTGTTCATTGAGATATTGTTTAAAATGTTACTTTTCAAAGGCGGTGTATTCATTTACGCTGAGCACTGTAACTGCATGGTTGGGTAAGAATTTTGTCGTGACCTTCATGCATATGGACTTTATTATTCATGGTTGTTTTGATCACGTGCACTTGCTGAAAGACTTGCTGAAAAGACCACTAAGACACCCTGTTAAAGAAAGCGAGACACGTGTTGTTTTCAATATGGCGGCCATCAAGTGAGGAGTAAACAAGAAACAACTGGGGACTTTAGCGCTTTGTGACTAAAAAAAGTACCATAAAATAACAACATATTGCAAGAAAAGTACTTGGAAAACACTAAGAACATAGCTGAGAGGGAGATACAAACCTTTCATGAAGTGCTAACTGCAAACTCGAGCATGCTTCGACTCGCCTCCCTTCAATTTCAGTGAGAAGTTTAAAAGCCACCTTTCTTGACGTCTTTTTGTGAAATCCTGTGTTCGTTCACCCTTTTTTATTAGTTCACGTGGAACCCTGAAGAAACGTTTATCAGTTTCACAGTTTGATCGATTCGAACAACCTAAAACAATGCAAGCGTAAGGCATTTTTCATGCGAGCAATGCACCTTCTCCGTACAAGCGCTCTGTCAGCTGAGGTTTGGTAGACCACCAGCTAAAGTTTTGAATAACTAATGAGGTGGATGTGATATCACGTGAAACCCAAGAATTGGCCAGGGAAACCATGGCCTCATGGTTAGAGAAGCAGCTTTGGGACTAAAAGGTTGCTGGTTTGATTCCTTGGACCAGCTGAAATACCCCTGAGTGAGGCACCTAACCCCCAACTGCAACGCAGGCTGGTCTGGGTATATTGTACGTCACTCTGGATAACAGCATCTACTAAATGCCTGTAATGTAATATAGTCTTTACATATTTGCCCTTGTTAGCTTCTCATTTTAGTCAAATTATAATTACATGTGACTTCATTTAAAAATGACAACGTGGTCCTTTAAAATAAATTTAGCATCTCTGTGAACAATCTCAGACTTACAAACTAGAACTAAAGTTCCATAATAACAATAAATTATATGTTGAATATAATAAGGTATTGTATAACAAATTATCAGCCTACATTGAACCATGGCTAACTGACTCACTCGTCTAACTGGTGCTTCAGCTAGAAGTGGGTCACTCATCCCTGCCCTTACTCACCTAAGCTGCACTTTATCCTGCTGAACTTTCGTGCTGAGCCGTATATTTTCATGTAATTGGTGAGGAAAAACATCGCACCCTTTGCACCGTTGAGTGAAGTAAGAACACAATTTAAATAAATCAGAATGCATGGAAAGATTCCTAAAGTTTGTGTGTCTATATTTAGTTTATGTGGGAGAGATTAGCTAGCTACATACATACATAGCAGCAGTTTTCCTCAAATTCTTCATTCATTTGGATTTAACTCGTTAAGTCTCAGGCAATTCAACATACTAAGTACTGTATATTGCTTACATCAGTGGAAGGAAAGAAGAATGTACTCATCTATCCAGCAAGCGTGCTGTTAGGCAGTCTTGCTGTAAAATAAGTCTGCAGTGCCTGTAGAACCATCTGATGAGTCATCAACTCCACAGGAGTTGTACATCCTCTCATGATTTTAACTCTACCTACCTGATTTTATTAGATATGAGTTGACCACAGGTCACATTAGCAGAATATTATTTGTTCATTCATCTTCAGTAAAAGTTCTATCCTGGTCAGGGTCACTGTGGATCCAGAGCCTACCCCAGGAATAATGGGTGTGATGCAGGAATACACCCTGAATGGGCCTTCAGTCCATGCACACAATAAGGCAATTTAGTGTAGCCAGTGCACCCATCAGCATGTTTCTGGGAGGTGAGAGGAAACCAGAACCTGGGGAAAAAAATAGACTTGTAGAGAATGTGAAATTCCACACAGACAGTAACCCAAGATTTCTCACAACTTATCTCATCTAATTATCTCTAGCCGCTTTATCCTGCTCTACAGGGTCGCAGGCAAGCTGGAGCCTATTCCAGCTGACTACAGGCGAAAGGCAGGGTACACCCTGGACAAGTTGCCAGGTCATCACAGGGCTGACACATACACACAGACAACCATTCACACTCACGGTCAATTTAGAGTCACCGGTTAACCGAACCTGCATGTCTTTGGACTGTGGGGGAAACCGGAGCAAACCCACGTGGACAACATGCAAACTCCGCACAGAAAGGCCCTCATCGGCCACGGGGCTCGAACCCGGACCTTCTTGCTGTGAGGCGACAGTGCTAACCACTACACCACCGTGCCAGCCTCTCACAACTTATAATATGCTGTTAATGCATTTGCACATTTTGTTCTTGCTCTGAATTATTCAATCGTGTCTTACTGGGAATAAAAAAATAACTTAAAACAGAGGTAGAGTTATAGAGTTAGAGATAGAAATGGAGATTTTACTGAGTTGCATCAACAATGAAAAAGCAGCTTAATATTTCTGAAAATATACTGAAAAAAAACCCCAACTGAATTTGAGGAGAAAATTACTTAACACTAGTGAAATTATCTTGCTGCATGGACAGGTAATTTTCCCCAGCCCAAACAAAGTTTGGCAGGGGATATAGAAACGGGTTCTGTCCATCTGGCTGTCCATCTGTCCGGTCATGTTTTAGTTTCAGGACCATAAAACTCTTGAAGATATCTTCATGACACTTCACATACATATCAAGCAACATGTGTACTGGTGCCTTTTGCTATTTTGGATTTTTGAAAAAAGAAAAGAAGTATTTTTCAAATTTTTACATAAAAAATAGATTTTGACTTAGTTTCTAAGAGCAATGTTGGTTTCCAGAGCATATATCCAAAACTATTCATGATACGGATTTGAAACTTGGCATACATGTTAACAAGGTGATGTAGATGTGCCTTTTCATACTAAGAAATTTGAGAAATTTTAATTTTTCATGTTTCCATGGAAACAATTTCAGACTTAGTCTCTCAGGTTAGTCTTAGGGGTAGGTTTTGTTTCTGGAGGAGAACTTGAAACTATGAGTGGTACGGTCTTGAAAGTTGGTATATGTGTTGTTTAAGTAATATACTATATGTGCTTTTTGATACTGAGAAATGTGAGAACTTTTTTTTTTTTAATCTACCTGGACCAAAGGTCCGGTGGGTTTATGCCATGGACTGCTGAGGTCAGTGTAAAGAGGTCGGGTTGGTTTCCTGGAGCAGAACTTGAAAAATGTGACAAATAATATCTTGAAACTTGGAATATAGTTGGCATATAAGGCGGGGGATATAGATGACTCTGTCTTCTTGTTTTACTTGACAAGGTGGTATCCGGTTATTTAGCACAAAAATCTTTTAGCACAAGTTCTAAAGTCTCTAAGCACAAATCTGTGTTTTTTAGTACAACTCTGGATCAAGTGCCCCCCCCAAAAAAAATTTTTAATTATTTCACTTTCTTGCATTTAGAAGTCATAATTATCTAAAATGTAAATCACTTAATAAAATAATTGAAATAGTTTTACATTGTTTTCCTTTCTTTTGACCTTTTTTCTTTGTAAAAAAAATTAAATAAAGAACAAAAACGCTTTCTTCAAACTCTAATCATCTTGTAAATTTCGCTTAACTTCATTCTTTATCAAATTAGCAAATTGCAAATAAATATGATATAATTTAAGCTCAACACTTAAATAAAGGGAAAAAAAACAAATGTGGAAGTTGGCTGTAGCAGTGTACTGGCTCAGGGTACGTGCTGTGTTAAATAATTTGGGGGGAGGATTGGTGACTAACATACGGGCTACACCAAACATGGTGGTTTCAAGATGGCGGAGTGGGGAAATACAGTCGCTCGTTTTCCATCGGAATCTCTGCAAGTGTCATAAAAAAATCCATCAAACAATTTTAAACATGATCAGTAAGTATTCATAATAAAGATTAAGTGTTCTTGGATCTTGTGCTAAAGAAGTTAGAGTTGTGCTAAGAGACTAGATTTTTGCTAAATTACCCTAAACTGACAAGGCATCTTGGAATAAGTTGGTTACAATCTAGAACTAGTTTTAATAATCTCAGTGTTGGTGTCTTGTATTCTTCTAATTGGAAATGCTAGATTGTTTCAACGATATTCAAGATGTTCTAAGTTGCTAAGATATATATATTTTTTTTTTTTGTATTCTATGACCTATGGCTACCCTTTAAGATCAATCATTTAATCCATGCTTTTGGACAATAAAGACATGCCATGTTATTTATAGAGGTGCTTGAAAGTTTGTGAACCCTTTAGAATTTTCAATACTTCTGCATAAATATGACCTAAAACATCATCAGATTTTCACACTAGTCCTAAAAATAGATAAAGAGAACCCAGTTAAACAAATGAGACAAAAATATTATACTTGATCATTTATTTATTGAGGAAAATGATCCAATATTACATATCTGTGAGTGGAAAAAGTATGTGAACCTTTGCTTTCAGTATCTGGTGTGACCCCCTTGTGCAGCAATAACTGCAACTAAACATTTCTGGTAACTGTTGATCAGTCCTACACACCAGCTTGGAGGAATTTTAGGCCATTCCTCCATACAGAACAGCTTCAACTCTGGGATGTTGGTGGGTTTCCTCACATGAACTGCTCACTTCAGGTCCTTCCACAACATTTTGATTGGATTAAAGTCAGGACTCTGACTTGGCCATTCCAAAACATGAACGTTATTCTTCTTTAACCATTCTTTGGTAGAATGACTTGTTTGCTTAGGGTTATTGTCTTGCTGCATGACCCACCTTCTCTTGAGATTCAGTTCACGGACATATGTCCTGGCATTTTCCTTTAAAATTCGCTGGTATAATTCACAATTAATTGTTCCATCAGTGATGGCAAGCCATCCTGGCCCAGATGCAGCAAAACAGACCCAAACCATGATACTACCACCACCATGTTTCACAGATGGTATAAGGTTCTTATGCTGGAATGCAGTGTTTTCCTTTCTCCAAGCATAACACTTCTCATTTAAACCAAAAAGTTCTATTTTGGTCTCATCCGTCCACAAAACATTTTTCCAATAGCCTTCTGGCTTGTCCCTGTGATCTTTAGCAAACTGCACATGAGCAGCAATGCTCTTTTTGGAGAGCAGTGGCTTTCTCCTTGCAACCCTGCCATGCACACCACTGTTGTTCAGTGTTCTCCTGATGGTGGACTCATGAACATTAACATTAGCCAATGTGAGAGAGGTCTTCAGTTGCTTAGAAGTTACGTACCCTGGGGTCCTTTGTGACCTCACCGACTATTACACGCCTTGCTCTTGGAGTAATCTTTGTTGGTTGACCACTCCTGGGGAGGGTAACAGTGGTCTTGAATTTCTTCCATTTGTACACAATCTGTCTGACTGTGGATTGGTGGAGTCCAAACTCTTTAGAGATGGTTTTGTAACCTTTTCCAGCCTGATGAGCATCAACAATGCTTTTTCTGAGGTCCCCAGAAATCTCCTTTGTTCGTGCCATGTGCCAAATATGTGTTGTGAAGATCAGACTTTGATAGAACCCTGTTCTTTAAATAAAACAGGGTGCCCACTCACACCTGATTGTCATCCCATTGATTGAAAACACCTGACTCCAATTTCTCCTTCAAATTAACTGCTAATCCTTGAGTTTCACATACTTTTGCCACTCACAGGTATGTAATATTGGATCCATCCATCTATTATCTGTAGCCACTTATCCTGTTCTACAGGGTCACAGGCAAGCTGGAGCCTATCCCAGCTGGCTATGGGCGAGAGGCGGGGTACACCCTGGACAAGTCACCAGGTCACTGCAGGGCTGACTCAGGTAAATCATTCACAAAGATCATCAGAAACCCCGTTAAAGACCTGGATCTTAGCCCATGTTTACATTAGCCCGTATCAGCGGATCATCAGATTAACGTTTTTAAAACGATTCGCGTGCACACAGCAACGCCAATACACGATTCGCGTGCACACAGCAACGCCAATACACGGATACGCTCGGCTCCGCAGGCATCCTGCGCTCCAAATCACTCCGCCCTGAACAGCGAGTGCCCTCTGGAGGGTGCGTACTCCGGCCCTGCGCAGCTCACAGAGCGCGCAAGTGAAGCGCACGAGCAGTGATTCGGGACTGAGCCGCTGTGTGTGTGATCCCAGTGCATATCAGGCATGCGCGTCACTTACCACTTGCAAGTGGAAGGATGGCAAGCCTAAAGACAATCATAACTACACAATGGGCAGTATTTGCATCAGTATTTGCAGTATTTTCATACTTTTATACTCTTTAATGAAAGGTGATACAAGGCGGAAGTCCGCGCCGTTTTTCAGCAGTCGCGTCACATGACCAATGCCAGCGAATCAGGAAGGTGGATGTCACAGTGACGTTGTCCAATGACGACGCCAGCTAGAGCTCAGCACAGCGTATCCACGTATTCTCAATGTTTACACAGCACCGGACCAGACACGAACTGGACTGAATACGTGGACCCTGGCGGATTCCCGTTTCCCGGCGTTTCCAGGCGTTTTAATGTAAACGGACAGTGCATCCGCGAAGAAAACGAGACAGATACGGTCTAATGTAAACTTGGCCATAGAGACAAACAACCATTCACACTCATATTCACACCTATGGTCAATTTAGAGCCACCAATTAGCCTAACCTGCACGTCTTTGGACTGTGGGGGAAACCGGAGCACCTGGAGGAAACCCACACAGATACGGGGAGAACATGCAAACTCCACACAGAAAGGCCCTCTCCAGCCGCTGGGCTTGAACCCAGAACCTTCTTGCTGTGAGGCGACAGTACTAACCCCTACACCACCATGCCGCATAATGTTGGATCATTTTCCTCAATAAATAAGTGACCAAGTATAATATTTTTGTCTCATTTGTTTAACTGCATTCTCTTTATCTATTTTTAGGACTTGTGGGAAAATCTGATGATGTTGTAGGTCTTATTTATGCAGAAATATAGAAAATTCTAAAGGGTTCACAAACTTTCAAGCAACACTGTAGTACATCTACCCTGTCGCAAAACCCTTTGGACATTTTAAAAGGTACCACTGTTTCTGTGCTCAATGAGTCTGCCTTGCTCTACCCCACCAACAGGCATTTACTCTGTCAGTGTCATTGCTCTGCTGAGAATGGTTTAGCACGCAAACAATATCTGCTCTGCAGTGGTCCTGTGGTTGTCTTTTTATATTAATGAATGCAGACCTGAAGGTGTCTGACAAACAGTTAATAAATTGCTAACTCATGTTATATTCATGAAATTTATGATGGAATTCTTTCATGAAATTAATTCATGAAAATTAGTTGGTACAGTACCAGTCAAAAGTTTGGAAACACCTTCTAATTCAATGGTTTTTCTTCATTTTTTGTGAATTAAAATACACTTCATGTCTTAAAGTAATGATGGATGTCGTTTCTCGTAACTTAGTTGAGCGGTTCTTGACATAATATGGGTTACTACAGTTGTGGAATAGGGCTATTTACTGTAATTTTATAATTTACTATTTACTGTTTGATCTCAAATACATTAAGAAAGCAAGAAATTGCACTAATTAACTTTTGACGAGGCACACCTGTTAATTGAAAAGCATTCCAGGTGACTACCTCATGAAGCTGGTTAAGATAATGACAATGGTGTGTAAAGTGGCATCAAGGTAAACACTGGATACTTTGAAGAATCTAAAATATCAAACATATTTGGTTTTTTATCGCTTTTTTGTTTGTTTACCACATAATTCCATATATATTACATGTGTTATTTCATAAGTTTGATGTCTTCACTATTGTTCCATGTAGAACATAGTCAAAATACAGAAAAAAACCCCAAAACAAACCAAAAACCCGACGAATGAGTAGATGTGTCCAAACTTTTGACTGGTACTGTATGTTTTGAAGTACTCTGGTAGTTGTGGAATGCATCTGACATGGTACCAAAGAAGATACCATGGTACTTCCATCATGGTACCTTGGTGAAACCATATTGTGATCCACTTAACCAGTTACATCATCATTCAATCATACGGAAGCAGCAAAATTTATAAAGGCATGCAGATACAAGTCAAGAGCTTCAGTAAATGTTCATGTTAATCATCAGTATGGGAAAAATGTGATATCTATGACTTTAATCATGATATGTTGGCACCAAATGGGCTGGTTTGAGTATTTCAGAAACTACTGGTTTCCTGGTATTTTTACACACACACACACACACACACACACACACACACACACACACACACTAGTCTTTAGAGTTTACACACAGTGGTGCAAAACAAAACAAAACAAAGAAACGTCCTGTGAGAAAAGGTCTGCAGGCTGAAACACCTTGTTCATGAGAGAAATCATGAATGATGGATTTGAAAGGGCTGGATTGGTTTGAACTGCCTGGAAGGATAAAGTAACATATTTATCACATATTCACTCTTTACATCTATGTTGAGCAGAAAAGCGTCTCAGCATGCATATCAAAGAAGCAGAAGACCACATCAGTTTCCACTCCTGTCTGAGTTGACTAAAACTTGCCAGTAAGCTTCATACTGCTTGTCAAATGGTGTTATATTAGCTATATATTATATGGACACAAGTGTCTTACTGGGAAATATGCCATTCATATTTTTCATACGAGCTACATCTGGGACATGGAGACCCAAACCTGTGACATAAATCTCTATATGTCATCTGTGAGGAAATTGATTAATTGTTTTGATAAATTTGGGTACTTTTTGTTTGTGAATGTGTCTAAAAGAAAACCTCACGTTGGCTTGAAGATATGAAGTTTATCTTCTCGTGTTGAAACACTCACATTTTTCATACAAAATACATTGCAGATCTGAGTGACATAATTCCTGATATTTCACTCCGATGATGTCACTCTCAGTGTTTTCCCACTGACTAGACACACGTTGTCAAAATGGCAAACCGGTTCAAAATTAAAATTCTTTTGATTAACTTGCCTTTTTTTTAAATTTGTGGATGTGCTCATATAACAAAGAACATTACACGGTAGTGTGAAGATATGAAGTTTATCTTCACATGTTGAAAATATTTTCACTCATTCGCTTTGCTTGCTCATGAATATATTCACCACTCGAAGATAAACCTAATATCTTCGTGCAACCGTGTAATATCCTCTATATATGTTTAGTGACCTGCAAATTATGACTGTTAATTAAAACACTGAAGAAAATGTTAGCAATTAGTGACACAGTTAAGCTGCACCTGCACAGTTACTCAATCATAAGTATAAATTTATTACTTATTGACTGAATGGGATTTGGTGGCACAGTGGTGTAGTGGTTAGCACTGTTGCCTCACAGCAAGAATGTTCTGGGTTCAAGCGCAGTGACCGACAGGGTCCTTTCTGTGTGGAATTTGCATGTTCTCCCTGTGTCTGTGTGGGTTTCCTCCACAGTCCAAAGACATGCAGGTTAGGCTAATTGGTGGCTCTAAATTGATCGTAGGTGTGAATGTGAGTGTGAATGGTTGTTTGTCTCTGTGTGTCAGCCCTGTGATGATCTAGTGACTTGTCCAGGGTGTACCCCGCCTCTCACCCATAGTCAGCTGGGATAGGATCCAGTTTGCCCGTGACCCTGTACAGGATAAGCAGTTACGGATAATGGATAGATGGATGGATGGATGGATGGATGGGATTCTGGTCTGGTGAAGAACATGCAGGGGTGGCTGGTTTAAATAAACTAGCAGGGTTAAACCCCTCCCTGTCTATTAAAAACAAAACACTGTAATGTCCGTAGAAGTTTTTGTTTTTAAAATCCACATTATCATCAGATTATTTTATGTTAACAAGGTTATAAAGTGGATTGATTTGGACTTTTGTGTAACCAAGCACAAAAGCACCATCAATGGCCATAAGAAAAAATACATAGAAGTAGAAGCTGGACCAGATTTCTTTCTCAACCACACTGTAGATTCATGCAGCCTATTAGTGACAGTCATGACACACCCTCTAGATTTGATCTCCATTTTGGCTGATATTTTTCCAAGTAGTTTGTTGACACATTCATAATGTCTTGGCGGTGATTGAGAAGTTTCCTTTGATCAGCAAACATTTGGTGTTCAGAGGAAACTCGGCAGGAATCCAGTAGAACATTTCAGATTTGTAACACTTTTAACAAATTAGAAATAGCAAATTAGGAATCTGTCTTCAAGTGTCATACTTTGCCCCGCATCATTCTTATTAGTTGTATGCCATTAATAAGACCTTGTGATTTATAAAGCATTGCTCATTATAACTATTGACAGATATTAGATTTTAGACTGCACATCTTATAATACGACCAGCTGTCACTGGGAACATCATGAAAATAAGATGCCCTCGTAGGGAGAAGTCTCTGATTCCAGTTCAAAAATGTTCTCTCTAGGCAATTGTCTTCCACGTGGGTAGTGAAGACGCAGTAAATAGTTTACAATTACAACATTCTGCCTGTTGAATATTTCAGCATTTTGTATAATCAATTACTAATACATGCCTGCTGCCAAACTGAGGTCAGGGACGTGCGGAAATTTAACTCCAACCAACACAGAGAATTCACAAGCAGCAGTTTGGCATCAGACCATACAATTTCACCCTGAAGAAAAGACACATGTGCAGCAAATTCTCTCTCTCTCTCTCTCTCTCATTTCTTTTCCCTGTGTCTCTCACTCCTCCCTCTCTCAGTGCTGCAATAGGAGCAGACCCATATGGCTCAGGCAGGGGGCATTGAAAGCCTGTTTTCTTCCTCTGTCATCCACCATTCACCTCTTGTGTCGTCTGCTCCACTAGAGACTAGAACAAGTGTGTGTATGAAAGAAAGGCACATGGGGGAGGGTTTCTTTGATGACACTGGTAGCTTTCTTTCTTTTTAGCCTGGGAATGGAACAGGTTTTACTGACAACAGTAAGAAAGTAAGGGATGAACATAATCTCCCTCATGCATGCACCTGCACCAGTAGGACATCTTCCACATTTATCAGACTCTACTGACACGTTTGGAAGAATGTGCATGAAGACGTGTGCCTTTGCCAACTGGAATTCACAAGTTGTTCCTGAAAATAGTCACCATATATCTCTCAGGTGATAACAAATCCAAAAAAAGAGCAGTCAGAACAAGTTCTCGTGCTTCATTAAAATGATGATGCCTTTTTATTCTCTGCTTTTTCTTTCGGTTTTTAATTCAATTTGATTTAACCAGTACATTTCAGTACAACCAGGAAGTTTCTGATGGACACGCTTTTTTTTTCAGTTGTCAACTTTTATTTGTGCTAAAAACCGAAAGTTGGTCTCGATAAATAAAACCCAGATAAAACTCGGACTGGAGTTGGAGTGCAGGGAGGTTGGTCCATATGGATCTGTAGTTCTTTTATATTACCTTTATGTGTGTGACGGACTGGGAAAATCCTTCTCATGATGAAATTTTGACACTATTTAATATTATATGTGTGTGTGTGTGTGTGTGTGTGTGTGTGTGTGCGCGTGTGTGTGTGTGTGTCTTCATCCCCCTTGGTGTTTGTCCTGTTTTGTCACATTACAAGCTGGAATTAAAATGGATTTTTGGAGGGTTAGCACCATTTGATTTACACAACATGCCTACAACTTTAAAGGTGAAAATTGTTGTTTTATTGCGACACAAACAAGAATTAAGATGAAAAAAAAAACAGAAATCTGGAGTGTGCATAGGTATTCACTCCCCCAAGTCAATACTTTGTAGAGCCACCTTTTGCTGCAATTACAGCTGCAAGTCTCTTGGGGTATGTCTCTATTAGCTTAGCACATCTAGCCACTGGGATTTTTGCCCATTCCTCAAGGAAAAACTGTTCCAACTCCTTCAAGTTAGATGGGTTACGTTGGTGTACAGCAATCTTCAAGTTATGCCACAGATTCTCATTTGGATTTAGGTCTTGGCTTTGACTAGGCCATTCCAAGACATTTAAATGATTCCCTTTAAACCACTCCGGTGTAGCTTTAGCAGTATGTTTAGGGTCATTGTCCTGCTGGAATGTGAACCTTCATCCCAGTTTCAAACCTCTGGCCAACTGAAACAGGTTTTCCTCCAGAACTGCCCTGTATTTAGTGCCATCCATCTTTCCTTCAATCCTGACCAGCTTTCTTGTCCCTGCAGATGAAAAATATCCCCACAGCATGATGCTGCCACCACCATGCTTCACTATAGGAATGGTGTTCTCAGGGTGTTGGGTTTGTGCCACACATGGCATTTCCCATGATGGCCAAAAAGATCAATTTAAGTCTCTTTTAGTTTTCACCAGAGAATCTTCTTCCATGTGTTTTGGGGAGTCTGCCACATGCTGTTGGGAAAACTCCAAATGTGTTTTCTTATTTTTTTTCCTTGAAGCAATGGCATTTTTTCTGGCCACTCTTCCATTAAGCCCCACTCTGTGGAGTGTATGGCTTAAAGTGGCCCTATAGACAGATATTCCTATCTCCGCTGTGGATCTTTGCAGCTCCTTCAGTGTAAGGCCCCGGTCACACCGCCCGAACTTTGCTGGAGCGTTCCTGGAGCGGTGAAAAAAATTCATCACTGCTCGTAACCGTTCACCACCGTTTAACAAAAGTTGGCCCCCGTTAAAGCAACGCCGTATACGCTCGGCCACCGCTGATGTTTCTCGAGGGGCCCTCCTACCGCTCCGAAAGTTTTGAGCTGCACAAAATATTGCGAGCGGTGAGGAGGAGGCAATTTTCCACCCCGGAAAAGTTCATCCCCGCTCCACCAACGCCCAGTCAAAGTTTGGCACCGCTAGACGCAAGTTCGTGGACGCTTGGGTCCGCTAGGCCAACGCAGAAATCTTGAACGCTGGACCACCGCTGCTTCGCCAGCGTTGCCCGGGCGGCGATTAAACATTGCACAAACTTCGGTGGAGCGGTTGTAAGCGTTTTACGAGTGGACACGGGGTTGCTGGAACGGTGTAGGGCGTTGAAGCAGCTATCCATGGCGGTGATGAACTTTGGTTTGGCGTTGGTATAGAGGTGTCGGAGCGGGACCAGAATTTGGCTATAAATACGGGCAGGGGCGCAGATACGTTTTTTGAACTGGGGAGGACAAAAAACTGGGGGGGGGACAAAGCTGCCAGCAAACCAACCCCAACCCCGATATGCCTGTCAAGCTTGTTGTGGGTTACCATAGCAACCAAGCTCGAGCTCACAACCTGTGCAGTCTGCGCAGCTCAACCAACCGAATATCAGTCTTTGTTTTGTTTTATGTGAGTTGTTGCAACTATGTATACACTGCCGTGCACCTCAATAAACCGAATGGTAATTAGTCTTTTGATTTTTCCGTGAGGTTTGCCTTATGCAAAGAAAGACAGCATAGACGTTTTTTCCTCCCTATAAGTGGGGGGGACTGAACGAAGTGAATTTAAATCTGGGTGGGACGAATCCCCCCTGTCCCCTCCTCTATCTGCGCCCGTGAATACGGGGAGAAATGGACCAGGAGCTCATTTGGAATCGAGCTGCCGTTGAGTTCAGACCTCATCTATATCGAATTTGCTCAAAGTTACAGTAAAACTGTATCACCATGGATGCTGAGAGACTTGCTATGATTGGTGCTAAACCAACTTTATACCCCCGCCGAGCCAAAGCCCGCATGCGCAGAACGCCGCTATACCAACGCTCGCTACTGCTTGCTATCGCTAAACCAACGCTAAAGCAACGCCGGCTTCAGCGGTGCACCACTAAGCCAACGCCCGTGTTTTCGATTTTTTTCCCATTTTGTGCGCGGTGACGAGCGTTGTCGAAATTCGGCCCCCCCCTCCCTACCGTTCAAGGAACGCTCCAGCAAAGTTCGGGCGGTGTGACCGGGGCCTAATCTTTGGTGTCTTTGTTGCATCTCTGATTAATACCCTCCTTGCCCGGTCTGTGAGTTTTAGTGGGCAGCCTTCTCTTGTCAGGTTTGTAGTGGTGCCATATTCTGTCCATTGTGCTGTAATGGCTTTAATGGTGCTCCATGGGATATTCAAAGTTTGGGACATTTTTTATAACCCAACCCTGATCTATACTTCTCCACAACTTTGGCCGAATCCCATTTCACCCCTTGGACCAACCCCTTAGCCCTTCCCCTCCATTTTGCGCGTTCACGTGAAGGGGTAGGGGTATCCCAATCCCAGTTAACGTGGAGGGGTAGGGGAAGGGGTAGGGCTTCTGTACCCCTCCAAACGGAGATTTTCCTGGAGCTGACTCCGAACGAAGGGGTTTGAGTGATTTCCCACAATGCCATGCGGATTTCAGCGAGATTTCATGCAGATTTCATAAAGATGGCGGTTCCCGCGGCGAAAGATTGTCATAAATGTATTTTCTCCATTATTTACGTGTTTTAAGTTGTTATCCAGAGGAAACACGCCGCTTGATTCGCTTTCGAGCTGAGAATGAGCAGCGATTTCTGAAATCCAAGCTGCTGCTAAAAAGCTTTGGGAGTGAGTATTGTTTTCGGTTGCTTTACTGCGTACGTTTTGTTCTGTTATTCTCGCTTTTATTGTTTACATGAGTGTTCTGACACCTCATTCTGTCGGATGTGGTGCACGAAGCGCCAAAGATATCCCATTCAGTGGTGTTAGTTAACAAATCACACCCTGCCAGCAGAGATTTCTGTTCTGGCTCTGACTGTAGCGGCTGGTCGCAGCCAATGACGCATTTGGTCGCGTTTTGCTAACGTAAACGCTGACGGAGGTACGCAATGACGTATGCGATCGTTGAAGGGCTATCCCAATACGTAAGGGTTGAATTTCAAGCCCTATCCCTTGTAGCTCAGTTTCAAGGGGAAGGGCCAAGGGGAAGGCGGAGGAGAAGGCGGAGGGGTAGGGGTAGAAATTAGAATTGGGATTGGGCCTTTGTCTCTGACCTGTTTGGAGGCTCCTTGGTTTTCATGTTGCTTGCTTAATCATGTTGCAGAGTCAGGGTCCTTCCAGAACAAGCTGATTTATAGAAACATCATGTGACAGATCATGTGACACTTTGACTGCACACAGGTGGATCTTAATCAACTAATTATGTGACTTATGAAGTGAATTAGTTGGACCAGCTGTTAATTAAGGGTTTCATACGAAAGGGGGTGAATACCTATGCACACTCCAGAGTTCTGATTTTTCATCTTAATTATTGTTTATGTTGCAATAAAACAACAATTTGCATCTTTAAAGTGGTAGGCATGTTGTGTAAATCAAATGGTGCTAACCCTCCTACAAATCAATTTTAATTCCATCTTGTAATGCGACAGAACAAACACCAAGGGGGATGAATACTTTTGCAAGACATTCTTCTTCTTCTTCAAGCAATTTGGATTTAATTTGAATTTTCACCTGATATGCCTGTTTAAAGTATCCAGCATTTACCCTGATGACGTTTTTTACACAATTGTCATTATCTTAACCAGCTTCATGAGGTCGTCACCTGGAATGCTTTTCAATTAACAAGTGTGCTTCATCAAAAGTTAATTAGTGCAATTTCTTGCCTTCTTAATGTGTTTGAGATCAAACAGTCAATAGTAAATAATAAACATACAGTAAATAGCCCTATTCCACAACTGTAGTAATCCACATTATGTCAAGAACCGCTCAACTAAGTAAAGAGAAACAACATCCATCATTACTTTAAGACATGAAGTGTCTTTTAATGAATAAAAATAATGAAAAAACATTGAATGAGAAGCTGTGACCAGTTTTCTACCTATTAAAGATGTATTGGATGTATTTTTAATCTGGATATACATGTAATTATCTTATCAGGATGATGACCAGGTGAAAATAGAATACTGTATCATATATCATTATTGAGGTAAAAAAGCAAACCATTGTTGATTATTTTGATTTTTTGTAGGGACTAGGATTAAACAGCTTTATGTATAGCTTCTTATTTTTTAATAATGATTGGGATTTGATTATATAACACATATATACCACTGACTACCACTAACAGAATTGCCCATCTTTAACATGCACATATCATCTGTTGTGGAAGCCAATTTGTACAGCCGAATATTATGCTGCAAAACAGAATAATACCAATATAGAGGCGGCACTCGGTTTTATCCATTTGTACTGATTTCCCAGTTGTTTTGCACCATAATTTCCTGTTCTCCACACCACCGTTCCTTTCAGACTTGGGCATGGCTGCGCCTGCTTTAAATCTACCTTCGCAAATCTAATACAAATGGCATAATGTCTTTAGTGAGGGGAGTGGGGAGGCAAGAAAAGGGAGAGAAACGGAGAGTAAAGGATGAGGCAGGACCTTAATTGGATTCCCTGTGTCCATGTGATATGTTTTATAATGGGCTAATTCAAGATGAATCACCCCATGCAGGCTAGCGGCTAAGAGCAAGGCCACTGCATCAATAGCCAGCTCCACAGGCGCTACGCAGAGGCGTCGTGAAGAGGAGTGGGCCTCGTCAGAACAATTTAACAAAGTGTGTCGTTAGCCCTGTGTGTGTATGATGTTTTCTTCCCCCTTCTTTTTCTCGTCACTGATATGCTCCTGCAGCAGCCACTAGATCAAGTGAGCTATCATAATTCAAAACAGCACAGCATCAACTCGTACACAGCTCAAATTAGCCATGCTAGCAAACAGCCAGCGCAGAGTTCATTTGCCTTTTTACACTCTCAGGGTGGCTTTCTATCAGGCTGCTTCCTATGAAGTAGTACCACAGAAAATTCATGTTCCCAAGTCGCACGTTATTTTCTTGGCCTTCAGTTTGCTGCTTAGTAATCATTATTAAGCTTGCAGCTACTTAGCAGGTGCACTAGCATTTCCAGAGGACATACCTTCAGTTTAAAGCTGCAGAAATGGCCAGATAAAATATCAGTTACACACAGTTTTTTTTTTTTTTTTAAATTTTGTTTCAGGTTAGTTGCTGGCAGCACGGTGATGTAGTGGTTAGCACTGTCGCCTCACAGCAAGAAGGTTCGAGTGGGTTCTAGCCCAGAGGCCGACGGGGACCTTTCGGTGTGGAGTGTGCAGGTTCTCCCTATGTTTGCCTGGGTTTTCTCCCGTTTCCCCCACAGTCCAAAGACATGCAGGTTAGGTTAATTGGTGGCTCTAAATTGACCGTAGGTGTGAATGTGAGTGTGAATAGTTGTTTGTCTCTATGTGTCAGCCCTGCGATGATATGGTGACTTGTCCAGGGTGTACCCCGCCTCTCGCCCATAGTCAGCTGGGATAGGCTCCAGCTTGCCCTGCGACCCTGCACAGGATAAGCGGTTATGTATAATGGATGGAGATTAGTTGCTGGATAGTTAGTAAGATGAAGCTTGTTTGACAAAAATAACTAAAATTAAGCACATTCACTAAGCACTAGTTAGCTTGTTTTTGCTGAACCATACAAAACTTTTTCTTGAAACTGCTGCTGGCATACAGCTGGCGTTCTGCAGAATATTTATGTAAGACTAATGATTAACAACACTGTTAGCACATGGTATGCTTTATAAAGTTTACTAGATGCACTACATTAGCTTGAGGTTAGAAATCTAGCATTCTCTTTTTACTCTTATCCTTAAACCTATCAGATATTGGACTAACCAGCTAAACAAAATTAAATCTGTTATTTATTTATTTATTTATTTATTTTTAATGACGATCGCTGTCTAACACATCACTCTAAAATCTCCCCTAGGTGTATAACTGGATTGAGATCTAGTGACTCTAAAAGTCATCACATATGTTTTACATCAGTTTTAGACATAGTGCCCTGTGCATGGGCTGGAGTCATCCTTAAAGACACCACTCCCATCAAGATAGAAATGTTTCATTATAGGATAAATATGATCAGTCTGAAGAACTCTATATCAACCAAAGTTGACCTAAACCATGCCAGCAAAATAAAAATGCTGCCTACAAGGTTTTCCATCCCTCTGTAGATATAGTAACCAAGCATAATCAGTGCTTATGATTGGTCAATTTAACCGGTAACACTTTGGCAAGGGGGCGGCACGGTGGTGTAGTGGTTAGCGCTGTCGCCTCACAGAAAGAAGGTCCGGGTTCGAGCCCTGTGGCCGGCGAGGGCCTTTCTGTGCGGAGTTTGCATGTTCTCCCCGTGTCCGCATGGGTTTCCTCTGGGTGCTCCGTTTTCCCCACAGTCCAAAGACATGCAGGTTAGGTTAACTGGTGACTCTAAATTGACCGTGAGTGTGAATGGTTGTCTGTGTCTGTCAGCCCTGTGATGACCTGACGACTTGTCCAGGGTGTACCCTGCCTTTCGCCCGTAGTCAGCTGGGATAGGCTCCAGCTTGCCTGCGACCCTGTAGAACAGGATAAAGCGGCTAGAGATAATGAGATGAGATAAGACTTTGGCAAGGTGTGGAAAACTTATGGGTAATGTTCTACTTAGTCCAATGTCAAGCAGTGTTCTAGTCGAGTCACTAAACCTCGAGTCTGAGTCCAGTCTTGAGTCCCTGGTGTTCAAGTCTGAGTCATGTCCAAGTCATTTAAAAAAAATTAAAATTGAGTCAAGTCTGAGTCGAGTCTACTATTCATCCGAGTCGAGTCCAAGAACAAGGCTCCAACTGCACCATTTGACGGTGGCTGTTTTAGCACCATTAACATTAGTTTGTTCCTGAACATGATGTATGAACAGGTGAATGTGCTTCTCTTTGTCCGGGAGTGTGAAGTATTCTGTCAGAGATGGTTGGGAGACGGATGTAAGTGCAGAAGGTGTGTTTATTAATATAAGTGAAGACTGGTAAACAATCCAGAATGGCAGGCAAGATCGTAAAACAGTGAAACAGGCAATAGGTCGAGCGAGGCACAAACAGGCTATCATAGACTCGGCAGAATCAAAGATGAGAAACAGGAAATCAGGGATCAGGAAACCAAACAAGGAAATAAGGCCCAGTAATGTGTCAGCAATGCAACTCAATACTTTACAAAGGAAGTGTGTTTTCACAGTTTTTATAAAGGCGTGCTGATTGCGCCTTAATCCTGTGCAGGTGCGAGTTGTTTACGGTGCGCGAGAGAGTCTGCTTGGTGCTCACACTGTCCAGACCACACCCGAGAGTCTATCTGATGCACGTGCCAAGGCATGCAGGTGTGACACTCTTGCACGAAATTAGTACAAAATTAATGTAGATATAAATATCTTATGCCAAATTATTATGGAATGTTACAAAAAAAAGAAAAAATCTGAGTCCTCGTCTCCAATTTACAAGTCCAAATGCAGCTAATGCAGAAGTCTGAGTCCAAGTCCGAGTCATCAGTGCTCAAGTCCAAGTCGAGTCATGAGTCCTTAAAATTAGGGCATGAGTCAGACTTGAGTCTGAGTCCTGGACTCGAGTACTACAAGCCTGAAGTCAAGTGGGCCAGACCAAAAAATATGTTTAGCTCCTCTTAAAATTAATTTATCAGCATTTATCTGAATGTTGACTTGACTAAAGTGGTTTGGCCTGGATCTTGTGATCACAGAGCAATATGTTTTTGCTCTGAAAATAAGTTTTGACTTCATATTGCAAATTGTCTCAAGTTCCTTAACTGGCATAATGTTTTGGTTAACTTGCACTGTGTATAAAAAATCCATTAAAATGTCAAAATATACAGTAAATTAACAGAACGAAATAATAAAATGTTCATATTTAGCTATTACAGTTATGGCTATTGGCTATTCATATATGTCAGAGAGCATCGTTATCTCATCATGTGATACCATTCTGAAATAATCCTGAAACTACTGTAATTGACACCTGTGTCCTCACAACTAAATATGTCTTCTTTGAAAGGGTTTATGTACAAACTGGGCATTATCAAGAGCTTTACGGATTTGCCCTGGAATAATCCTGGAATCTAGTTGAATCTTATCAGTGTAAACAGCCATGCTAGCCCAAGGCCAGACTTGTTTGTTCTACTCCTGCTGGAGCTTTTTTACATAAACCTCCTTTACTCTATTTTGCTGGTTATTTCAGACCAAATGTGGCAGCGACATAGGCCCAGCTGCCGCACTCAGACACTTAATTCTCACCAGTTTTGTATCTGTGCATTAACCATGGTAGACGGTGGAGATTCTCAATCATTTATCAGTTGTCAAATGGACTTAGTCAATTTGGCTTCTTGTTCCCTTGAATAAAAATGTTTGTTCTTACACAGTGCTTGAAGAAATGCAAGGAATGAGAGAATGAAGAAAGAGGGAGGATATTGCTATCAGTTGTCTGCTTTCAACCACACCTGCTCCTCTTTCATTCTTGGAAAAGTGATGAGAGGAGAGCTGCAGAGAGAGGGACTTGAGCAGAGAGAAAAAGATGAGGAGATAAGATGAAACGGGTGGGGAGGAGAGGGGGCATGAACAAAAAGAAGGGGACAAAGGGGCGGACGAAAGGGAATGCTTCAATCGCTTTCAGCTTCAAAGCCTGCACCTGAGCCCCCCATGATCACTGTGTGGGTGTGCATGCTCGCATGCATCTGTGAGTGTGTGTGTGTATAGGTGAGCATGTGGTTCAATGTTTGTAAGGATGAGAGTTGACAGGAAGATCTGGATTCTCCCCATGAGAAAGAAGAGACTTTATTCATTGGGAATTAATAAAAAGCTAAAATAGGTCAAATGCTTACTTTTGGTGCTATAGTTAAGATTTCTTTGACTGGGCTTAGCACTTTTATTAGAGTTACTGAGATGAGGGATAGGTGTATTTTGGTTATGTGTACTGAGACTAAGGTTAGCATTAAATTTATTGAGGTTAAGGTTAGTGAGGTTAAAACTGCAGTTAATGAAGTTAAAGGAACAGTCCACCGTACTTCCATAATGAAATATGCTCTTATCTGAATTGAGACGAGCTGCTCCGTACCTCTCCGAGCTTTGCGCGACCTCCCAGTCAGTCAGACGCAGTCAGACGCGCTGTCACTCCTGTTAGCAATGTAGCTAGGCTCAGTATGGCCAATGGTATTTTTTGGGGCTGTAGTTAGATGCGACCAAACTCTTCCGTGTTTTTCCTGTTTACATAGGTTTATATGACCAGTGATATGAAACAAGTTCAGTTACACAAATTGAAACGTAGCGATTTTCTATGCTATGGAAAGTCCGCACTATAATGACAGGCATACTAATACCTTCTGTGCACTTCGGCAGCGCATTGATACGGAGCTCAGATATCAATGCACTGCCGAAGCGCGCAGAAGGTGTTAGTACGCCTGTCATTATAGTGCGGACTTTCCATAGCATAGAAAATCGCTACGTTTCAATTTGTGTAACTGAACTTGTTTCATATCACTGGTCATATAAACCTATGTAAACAGGAAAAATGCGGAAGAGTTTGGTCGCATCTAACTACAGCCCCAAAAAATACCATTGGCCATACTGAGCCTAGCTACATTGCTAACAGGAGTAACAGCGCGTCTGACTGCGTCTGACTGACTGGGAGGTCACGCAAAGCTCAGAGAGGTACGGAGCAGCTCGTCTCAATTCAGATAAGAGCATATTTCATTATGGAAGTACGGTGGACTGTTCCTTTAATGTTGGAGTTACTGAGGTTAATGAGGCTACATGTTAGCATTATTGAGGTTAGGGTTAGAGTTACCAAGCTTAGAGTTACTGAGGTGAGGGTTATCAAGATTAGGGTTTGGGTTACTGAGGTTAGGGTTAGGGATTACCAAGGGTTAGGGTTACCGGGATGAGAGTTAGGGTTACTGAGATTAAATGCACAGTTACTGAGGTTAAGGTCGAAGTTACTTAGGTTAAAATTAGATTTCCTGAGGTTAATGGGAGCATTATTGAGAGTTAATGTTCGAGTTACTGAAGTTAGGGTCTGACTTTAGACTTAGAGTGAGCTTAGGCAACCCTGGCCAAATTACATATTCTGTTGATTTTTGATGGGAAAATAATTAAAGTGTAACTTCACACCCAGCACTCAACCTAATTCTACCTACTGCATAATTTTGAAAAGTGCTTAAAAAAGTGGGTAGGGTAGTGAAAACACATGTGAATGATGAGTCTCAATCAGCATATGTATGAATTTTACACATTAGTTAGACACTGGCTATGTCAATAGTCAGAAATAGAGAATGGAGAAATAAAGAAAAAAACAGACCATTTGGCCATCTGCCACATTTCAGGTGATGAAGTTAATATACTGTACTAATGCCACTGTACTGGCTAGCATTCTCACTCACAAGCTGCATTTAACCATTACAGACCAGTCAAATCAGTAAACTAGAAGGGCACTTGGTAGAGTGCGTACAACCACCAAGTCACATATTTTGATGCAGATCAGAATATAGGGCTTGGCGGAGGTATGCACTCTACCAAGTGCCCTTCTAGTTTAATATTAGAGCATTTCATTTTGTCTTTGAGTAAAACAGTATAAATACTGTGTATCTCTCAGTCTAGTTCAGTACACACAACCACAATCATTAGGAAGACTGTTGACTTGACTGTTGTCCAGAAGACAATCACTGACACCTTCCACAAAGAGGGTAAGACACAAAAAGTCATTGCTGAAAAGGCTGGCTGGAAAAGGTGCACAAGCAACAGGGATGACCGCAGCCTTGAGAGGACTGTCAAGAAAAGTAAATTTAAGAACTTGAAAGAGTTTCACAAAGAGTGGACTGAGGGTGGTTTTTGCCATCATGCACAGACATCTTCAGGAAAGGGGCTACAACTGTCACATTATCAAGCCACTCCTGAACCAGAGACAATGTCAGAAGTGTCTTACCTGAGCTAAGGAGAGAAAGAACTGGACTGTTGCTCAGTGGTCCAAAGTCCCCTTTTCAGATGAAAGTAAGATGAAATTTTGCATTTCTTTGGGAAATCAAGGTCCTAGAGTCTGGAGGAAGAGTGGAGAGGCACATAATCCAAGGTGTTTGAAGTCCAGTGTGAAGTTTTTGCAGTCTGTGATGATTTGGGGTGCCATGTCATCTGCTGGTGTCAATCCACTGTGTTTTATCAAGTCCAAAGTCAACACAGCCATCTACCAGGAGATTTTAGAGCACTTCAGGCTTCCATCTGCTGATAAGCTTTGGAGATGAAGATTTCCTTTTCCAGCAGGACTTAGCACCTGCCCACAGTGACAAAACTACTACCAAATGGTTTGCTGATTATGATATTACTGTGCTTGGGTGGCCAGCCAACTAACCTGACCTGAACCCCAGAGAGAATCTACGGATATTGTCAAGAGGAAGATGGGAAACACCTGACTCAAAAATACAGATGAGTTGAAGGCTGCTATCAAAGCAACCTGGTCTTCAGTCGTACCTCAGCAGTCCCACAGGCTGATCACTTCCATGCCACACCGCATTGATGCAGTAATTTGTAGTAAAGAAGCCCCAACCAAGTATTGGGTGTATAAATGAACATGCTTTTCAGAAGTTGGACATATCTGTTTTGTAAATCCTTTTTCGATTGAGCTTAGGAAATGTGCTAATAATTTAAGATAAAGGACTTCTGATTTTCATGAGCTGTAAATCATAATCATCTAAATTAAAACAACAAAAAAGGCTTGTTATATTTCATTTTATGTGAAATGAATATAGAGTATAGGAAAGTCTCATCTCATTATCTCTAGCCGCTTTATCCTTCTACAGGGTCGCAGTATAGGAAAGTTTACTCTTTAATTTAATTATGAAAAAAATTAAATTTTTCATGACATTCTAATTGTTTGAGATGCAATTTTGTGTGTATATACAGTGGTGCTTGAAAGTTTGTGAACCCTTTAGAATTTTCTATATTTCTACATAAATATGACCTAAAAAAATCATCAGATTTTCACACAAGTCCTAAAAGTAGATAAAGAGAACCCAGTGAAACAACTGAGACAAAAATATTATAATTGGTCATTTATGTACTGAGGAAAACGATCCAATAATGCATATCTGTGAGTGATAAAAGCATGTGAACCTCTAGGATTAGCAGTTAATCTGAAGGTAATATTAGAGTCAGGTGTTTTGAATCAATGGGATGACAATCAGGTGTGAGTGGGCACCCTGTTTTATTTAAAGAACAGGGATCTATCAAAGTCTGATGTTCACAACACATTTTTGTGAAGTGTATCATGGCACGAACAAAGGAGATTTCTGAGGACCTCAGAAAAAGCGTTGTTGATGCTCATCAGGCTGGAAAAGGTTACAAAACCATCTCTAAAGAGTTTGGACTCCACCAATCCACAGTCAGACAGATTGTGTACAAATGGAGGAAATTCAAGACCATTCTTACCCTCCCCAGGAGTGGTCGACCAACAAAGATCACTCCAAGAGCAAGCAGTGTAATAGTCGGCAAGGTCACAAAGGACCCCAGGGTAACTTCTAAGCAACTGAAGGCCTCTCTCACATTGTCTAATGTTAATGTTCATGAGTCCACCATCAGGAGAACACTGAACAACAATGGTGTGCATGGCAGGGTTGCAAGGAGAAAGCCACTGCTCTCCAAAAAGAACATTGCTGCTCATCTGCAGTTTGCTAAAGATCATGTGGACAAGCCAGAAGGCTATTGGAAAAAATGTTTTGTGGATGGATGAGACCAAAATAGAACTTTTTGGTTTAAATGAGAAGTGTTATGTTTGGAGAAAGGAAAACACTGTATCTCAGCATAAGAACCTTATCCCATCTGTGAAACATGGTGGTGGTAGTATCATGGTTTGGGCCTGTTTTGCTGCATCTGGGCCAGGATGGCTTGCCATCATTGATGGAATAATGAATTCTGAATTATACCAGCAAATTCTAAAGGAAAATGTCAGGACATCTGTCCATGAACTGAATCTCATGAGAAGGTGGGTCATGCAGCAAATCAACGACCCTAAGCACACAAGTCCTTCTACCAAAGAATGGTTAAAGAAGAATAAAGTTAATGTTTTGGAATGGCCAAGTCAAAGTCCTGACCTTAATCCAATCGAAATGTTGTGGAAGGACCTGAAGTGAGCAGTTCATGTGAGGAAACCCACCAACATCTCAGAGTTGAAGCTGTTTTGAACGGAGAAATGGCCTAAAATTCCTCCAAACCGGTGTGCAGGACTGATCAACAGTTACCGGAAACGTTTAGTTGCAGTTGTTGCTGCACAAGGGGGTCACACCAGATACTGAAAGCAAAGGTTCACATACTTTTTTCCACTCACAGATATGTAATATTGGATCATCATCTCATCTCATTATCTCTAGCCGCTTTATCCTGTTCTACAGGGTCGCAGGCAAGCTGGAGCCTTACCCAGCTGACTACGGGCGAAAGGCGGGGTACACCCTGGACAAGTCGCCAGGTCATCACAGGGCTGACACATAGACACAGACAACCATTCACACTCACATTCACACCTACAGTCAATTTAGAGTCACCAGTTAACCTAACCTGCATGTCTTTGGACTGTGGGGAAAACCGGAGCACCCGGAGGAAACCCACGCGGACATGGGGAGAACATGCAAACTCCACACAGAAAGGCCCTCGCTGGCCACGGGGCTTGAACCCGGAACTTCTTGCTGTGAGGCGACAGCGCTAACCACTACACCACCGTGCCGCCCATATTGGATCATTTTCCTCAATAAATAAATGACCAATTATAACATTTTTGTCTCATTTGTTTAACTAGGTTCTCTTTATCTACTTTTAGGACCTGTGTGAAAATCTGCTGATGTTTTAGATTATATTTATGCAGAAATATAGAAAATTCTAAAGGGTTCACAAACTTTCAAGCACCAATATATATATATATATATATATATATATATATATATATATATATATATATATAACCCTTTAGAATTCACAAGTTAGTTGACAAGAAAGTCAACTAACTTCATTTTCAGATCCTCAGTTAAGAATATTTATGCTTTATTTGAAGTATTTATGCTCTACTGCCCGTCTTTGTCCTCACCCTCACAGTTTCCCATACTCCTTCCCTGCATGCTTCTTATTCCTGTTGCACTTTATTTATGTCCTGTCAGCACTGTGTATGTCATACATGTATGTTGGCCCCTGAGTCCAGGAGAAGCATTATTTCATCGCACTGTGTACTACACAATGTATATAGCTGTGATGACAGTGAAGATCTACGGTCCCAATCAAAAGTGTCGACAAGTTTCTAATTCAATGTTTTTTCTTTATTTTTATGAATTAAAAGTCACTTACTGTCTTAAAGTAATGATGGATGTTGTTTCTCTTTACTTAGTTGAGCAATTCTTGATATAATATGGATTACTACAGTTATGAAATAGGGCTATTTACTGTATTTTTATTCTTTACTATTTACTGTTTGATCTCAAATTCATTAAGAAGGCAAGAAATTGCACTAAATGACTTTTGACGAGGCACACTTGTTAATTGAAACGGATTCCAGGTGACTACCTCATGAAGCTGGTTAAGATAATGCCAGTAGTGTGCAAAGTGGCATCAATGTAAACGCTGGCTACTTTAAAGAATCTGAAATATGAAATGCCCTTCGTTTTTAACACTTTTTTTTGTTTACCACATAATTTTATTTTTGCTCCATATGTTATTTCATAGTTCTGATGTCTTCATTATTGTTCTACAATGTAGAAAATAATCAAAATACAAAAAAAAAACTACATGAGGCTGTTGCGCATACCAACCACCGTTGTTGTGTGTGAGTTTGAAATCTGATCAATCCTGTAGGAGGAGTAGGGATTTTCGTGAAATTGCATATGACCCTTGTGTGACCGAATCCATGGCAGGTGGCTCCACCTGGTGAAAAATTCTTGTTGTAATGTCTTTAGAGTCTTCTGGGTGAGTTTCAGTGAAAACATCCTAGCATTTTATGAACAGTCGTGATTGGTGTGATGAGTCAACCAAAATTTTCAAATGCCCATAAAATGTTAAATGTGACAGCTGGTGCCACCGTCTTGACAATTTTTATCCATACCAACCTGGGGAACATTTCATATGAGGTTGATCGAAATCTGATCACTCCTGTAGGAGGAGTAGCGATTTTCCTGAAATTATACGTGACCCCTCTGTGGCCTCATCAATAGTAGGTGATGCCACCTGGTGAACAACTCTTGTTGGAATATGTCTTTAGAGTCTTCTGGGTGAGTTTCAGTGAAAATGTCCCAGCAGTTTACGAAGAGTAGTGTTTAATGTGACAAGTCACCCAAAAGTTTCAGACACCCATAAAATCATAAATATGACAGGTGGCACCACCATGTTGACAACTTTTATGCACACCCACCTGGGGAACATTTTATTTGAGTTTGATCGAAATCTGATCAATCCTGTTGAAGGATTAGTGATTTTTGTAAATTATGGATGGATGATGATGACGAACGATGAGTGATTGCATAAGCTCATCCAGCCTGACAGGCCAGATGAGCTAAAAACTATGAGTGAGTCGGGGTGTACAAACATTTGACTGGTACTGGTACTTGAACTTGAATTACAGTAGCTGCTTAGGGGCTCTGATACTTTTGGAATGTTTGTACAAGGTATACTGCATTCTTGTATACTTGACTATACTGTATACTTGGATACTGTTGACTTGTACCTCTGGCTTCCTTGTTAGGAATCGGAATCTACATCCTGATCCTGATTTTTTAAATCTGCAGTGACTGACTAAACTGAACTGAAAGTTTGCTTGGGTAACCCTTTACACAAATGTGTGTTGTGTTCTAACATTGTGTGTGTGTGTGTGTGTGTGTGTGTGTGTGTGTGTGTGTGTGTGTGTGTGTGTGTGTAAGGGTCCCACTTCCCACTTGAGCACTCGTTACCTGGTTCCTTGGTATGTTTTTTTTTTTTTTTTTTGTGTGTGTGTGTGTGTGTGTGTGTGTGTGTGTGTGTGTGTGTGTGTGTGTGTAAGGGTCCCACTTCCCACTTGAGCACTCGTTACCTGGTTCCTTGGTATGTTTTTTTTTTTTTTTTTTTTGTGTGTGTGTGTGTGTGTGTGTGTGTGTGTCAGCCTGTCTCTTCAGGGTGTGAGTTGTTGGTGTATGCTGACAGCTGTCTGTTTGGATCTCTCCTCTCACTGATCGTTAAACACCAGACACAGATCTCCCAGATCCCCAGCCTGTATTGTGCGTGCGTGTGTGTGTGTGTGTGTGTGTGTGTGTGTGTGTGTGTGTGTGTTGTACTCTGTCTAGATGGTGATTTTTTTTTTCCTCAAAAGAAAAAAAAAACACTCAGGAACAGCAAGACCACCAAACACTTTTCTAGAAACGTCTGCTTCAACCTCCATTCTGTTCTTCTGTAAATAAACACTAAAGCTGTATTTACCAGTATAAAGGCCTTCACCTGGACACTCTAATGTTATAATGTAATGTTATAATGACGAGTGTTATTTAATGTTATAATTAGAGCAGTTTGGTCTCCTACACTCGGGCAGAACTGTACCAGACACCAAGATGTTATATGTTTAATAATGCAATTCCGCCAAGTGTGAATTTCAATTTGTAATTACAGGCTATGGATGGAAGTTATTATAGAATATTCAGAGTGGTGTGAAGAGTCCTGACATGAAGTGAAATCACTGTTGCCACCCAGAAGTTTATTCTTTTTTCCACTAACAGCACATGTCAAAGTGCTTCATATTACCTAATAAGTAATGTATATATTTAGGTATTGCCTAAAAGTGGAGCTTCTGAAGAGTATCTCATCTCATCTCATTATCTCTAGCTGCTTTATCCTGTTCTACAGGGTCACAGGCAAGCTGGAGCCTATTCCAGCTGACTATGGGCGAAAGGTGGGGTACACCCTGGACAAGTCGCCAGGTCATCACAGGGCTGACACATAGACACAGACAACCATTCACACTCACATTCACACCTACGCTCAATTTAGAGTCACCAGTTAACCTAACCTGCATGTCTTTGGACTGTGGGGGAAAACGGAGCACCCGGAGGAAACCCACGCGGACACGGGGAGAACATGCAAACTCCGCACAGAAAGGCCCTCACCGGCCACGGAGAACATGCAAACTCCCCTGAAGAGTATACGAGTGTGGCAGTGGGGGCGTGGTCAAGCATCGGTCTGTGACTGGAGGGTGGAGTCAGGGAAAGTAAGTGGTAGAATCACTGCACCTGATGTTTATTAACGTGTGTTTGTGTGTCTTCCCCAGTGACCGCGCCCTATTTAAAGAGAGAGAGAGAGCAGAGGAGGAGAGCTCTCCCTCCAACCAGACGACTTGTGTGTGTGTGCGTGCATGGCTGGAGAGTATTGCAACTGGAAAGTGCAAAATTAAAAAGTTTTGTGAGCTCAGTTCTGGCCTGCCGTCCTTCTGTGCTCCTCCCACTCATACGAACTGTCACAGTGGTGCTGAAACCCGGGATCGGAGCACAGAAAAAAAACAGCCCCATGGAGTCCTCCCCGTTCGCGGACCTGGTCCACGCCCTCGCCACGGCTCAGCAGAGCCAGCACCAGGCGCTAGTCGCCCTCCGGAAGGAGCAAGAACAACGGTTCGAGGCCCTGGTGTTGGCGCAGCAGGAAGATCGACAGGTGTTCCGGCACCTCCTCGCGTCGGCAGGGTCCACCACCTCCACTGCTGCAGGCCCTTCCCCCCTCACCCTAACTAAGATGGGCCCACATGATAACCCCGAGGCCTTCCTCACGCTCTTCGAGCAGGCAGCAGAGGCCTCGGCCTGGCTGGTGGAACAGCGCGCGGCACGCCTCCTCCCCCTGCTAATGGGCGAGGCACAGCTGGCCGCGCTACAGCTCCCCGCCGGCTGGTCTAGGCGGACCTCTGCCGGGCCGTCCTCCAGCGTGTGGGGTGCACCCCCGAACAGTAGCGACAGCGCTTCCGCACTCTGTGCCTGGAGGAAGTCGGCCAGTCATTCGCGTTTGGCCAGCAACTCCGGGACGCCTGCTGGTGGTGGTTGAGGGCCGACAACCGCGACGCTGAGGGAATCGTCGATCAGGTGGTACTGGAGCAGTTCATTGCCCATGTACCGGAAGGGACCGCGGAGTGGATCCAGTGCCACTGCCCGGCGTTGCTGGATCAGGCCATCGAGCTGGCGGAGGACCATTTGGCGGCTGTTCCGACGGCAGAACAGCGGACATCCTCTTCTCCCCTCTCCTCTCTCTCTCTCTCTCCCCTTCTGTGTCCCGTCCTCGCCCCGTTCCCCCACCACGGAGATGGGGGCCGGCTCCACCCCAGCCGGCCCGCCGCACCTGTGGTGCACTCCCATTTCCCCCTTCTGTGTCTGTCTCTTCCCCCCCTCAGGTGAGTAAGCCCCAGAGCGCCGGTGCAGAGAGGAAGCCCAGGCTGGTTTGCTGGCGCTGCGGGGAGCCAGGCCACCTCCAACAGCAGTGCTCGGCAATGGAGGTGGGCACGGTGGTTCAGATCCCCAATGCACCAGGAGCCGCCCTCGATCGGGCCGGAGCGTATCGCATACCGGTGCGTGTCCAAGGGGATACATATCAGGCGTTGGTGGACTCTGGCTGTAATCAGACCTCAATTCACCAAAGCCTGGTGCAAGACGAGGCATTGGGGGGGGCACAGTTGGTGAAGGTATTGTGTGTGCACGGGGATATTCACAACTACCCTTTAGTGTTGGTCCACATTCTTTTTTGACGGGAAAAATTTAGAGTAGAGGTGGCGGTTAATCCTCGCCTTACCCACTCGATAATTTTGGGGACTGATTGGCCGGGATTTGGGGAGTTAATGAGTCATTTAGTGAAGAGTGGGTCCTGCCGTAGTTCAGCAGGGGGAGGTCCCGGTGTCGCATTGGTGGGAGCAGGTCTCACAGAGTCGTCTATGTCATCTCCGCGTCAGAGTGAGGAGCAGCAGGCCCCTCCTTCTATTGGGGAATCCCTCGCAGATTTTCCATTAGAGCAGTCGCGAGATGAGACTCTGCGGCATGTGTTAAGTGAGAGTAATTGATGGTCAAACACTCCAGCCAAACGCCACCCCATCCTTCCCCTATTTTTCTATTATAAAGGATAGATTATACCGAGTGACGCAGGACACTCAGACTAAAGAACAAGTCATGCAGCTTTTGATTCCAAAGAGCCGCTGGGAATTGGTATATTGGACACTTAGGGCAGGATAAGACACAAGCCCAAATAATGGCCCGGTTCTATTGGCCAGGGATTCGCGGCGATGTCCATACGGTAAGTGATGTATGGCGTGCCGCGAATGCCAGTTAGTAAATCCAGTGGCCATTCCAAAAGTGCCTTTGTGCCCCTCCCATTAATTGAGACCCCGTTCGAAAGAATTGGGATGGATCTTGTTGGGCCATTAGATTGGTCAACACGAGGGTATCGCTTTATTTTAGTTCGAGTGGACTATGCAACACAATACCCGGAAGCAGTGCCTCTTCGCAATATCTCAGCATGCAGTATTGCGGAAGTGCTCTTCCGCATCATCTCCCGAGTTGGGATCCCCAAAGAGATTCTGACTGACCAAGGCACCTCGTTTATGTCACGCACACTGAACGAACTGTATGGGTTATTAGGAATTAAGCCAATCCGCACCAGCGTTTATCACCCACAAATGGATGGTTTAGTTGAACGGTTCAATTGCACCCTCAAAAATATAATTAAAAAATTCGTAAGTGAGGACGCACGTAATTGGGATAAATGGCTCGAACCCTTGTTATTTGCAGTGTGAGAGGTCCCACAAGCCTCCACGGGGTTCTCCCCATTCTAATTGTTATATGGGCATAAGCCTTGTGGCATTCTAGATGTGCTGCGAGAAAATTGGGAGGAGGGACCTTCAACAAGTAAAAATGAAATTCAATACGTTATTGACCTGCGCGCAAAACTCCACACACTCACATCCCAGGAGAATTTGCGGCAGGCCCAAGAATGGCAAACCCGCCTGTACGACAGGGGTATGCGCCTTAGGGAGTTCGCACTGGGAGATAAAGTACTTGTACTGTTGCCCACATTGAGCTCCAAATTGATCACCAAGTGGCAAGGACCCTTTGAGGTCACACGGCGAGTCGGGGACGTCGACTACGAGGTGAGGCGAATGGACAGGGTTGGGGCGCTACAGATTTACCACCTCAATCTGCCCAAACTCTGGAACAAGGAGGTCCCCGTGGCATTGGTGTCGATGGTTCTGGAGAAGGCGGAGCTGGGGCCGGAGGTTCAAAAGGGAACATTGGCATCGGGTACATCTCTGGTCCCCTGTGGAGACCACCTCTCCCCGACCCAACTCGCGGAGGTTGCCCAGTTGCAGACTGAATTTTCGGACATGTTCTCGCCCCTGCCCGACCGCACTGACCTCATAGAGCACCACATTGAGATGCCCACGGGGGTGGTAGTGCGCAGCCACCCTTACAGGCTACCCAAACACAAGAAAAAAGTGGTTCGGGAAGAACTTGAGGCCATGCTCAAAATGGGCATCGTCAAGGAGTCCCACAGTGACTGGAGCAGCCCAGTGGTCTTGGTACCCAAGGCCGACGGGTCTGTCCGGTTCTATCTAGACTATAGAAAAGTCAACGCGGTGTCTAAATTCGACGCGTACCCAATGCCTCGTATTGATGAGTTGCTCCATCGACTAAGCACGGCTCGCTTTTACTCGACACTGGATTTGACAAAGGGTTATTGGCAGATCCCCTTGACTCCATTATCCCAAGAAAAAACGGCCTTTTCCACACCATTTGGCTTCCACCAGTTTGTCACACTTCCTTTTGGGCTGTTTGGGACACCTGCTACGTTCCAGCAGCTGATGGATAGGGTCCTCTGCCCCCACACCACCTATGCGGCCGCATACCTCGATGACATCATTATCTATAGTAATGACTGGCCGCAGCACCTGCAACATCTGAGGGCCATCCTTAGGTCACTCAGGCGGGCAGGTCTCACAGCCAACCTGAAGAAGTGTGCAATTGGGCAGGTGGAAGTACGGTATCTGGGCTTCCACTTGGGCAATGGGCAGGTGCGTTCCCAAATTAACAAGACAGCAGCAATTGCGGCCTGCCCGAGGCCCTGGTCACTTTTTTTACTGATCTCACTAAAAAGGGGGCACCAGATCCGGTCCAGTGGACGGAGCAATGCCAGCGGGCTTTCTCTGAGGTGAAGGCTGCACTGTGTGGGGGGGCCACTGTTACACTCCCCTGACTTTTCTCTCCCCTTTATGTTGCAGACGGATGCGTCGGACAGAGGGCTGGGGGCTGTTTTGTCCCAGGAGGTGGAGGGGGAGGACCGCCCAGTGCTGTATATCAGCAGAAAGCTGTCAGTGCGTGAGGGGCGCTACAGCACCATCGAAAAAGAGTGCCTGGCCATCAAGTGGGTGGTCCTCGCCCTCCGTTACTACCTGCTGGGACGCTCTTTCACCCTCTGTTCGGACCACGCGCCCCTCCAGTGGCTCCACCGCATGAAGGATGCCAATGCACAGATCACCTGTTGGTATCTGGCACTCCAACCCTTTAACTTCAAGGTGATCCACAGACCGGGGGTGCAGATGGTCGTGGCAGACTTCCTCTCCCGTCAAGGGGGGGGGGTCGGCTGCAGGCCGGATGGCCGCCCAGCCTGAGTCGGGCGGTGGGGGTATGTGGCAGCGGGGGTGTGGTCAAGCATTGGTCTGTGACCAGAGGGCGGAGTCAGGGAAGGCAAGTGGCAGAATCACTGCACCTGATGTTTATTAACGTGTGTTTGTGTGTCTTCCCCAGTGACCGCACCCTATTTAAAGAGAGAGAGAAAGCAGAGGAGGAGAGCGCTCTCCCCAACCAGACAACTTGTGTGTGTGTGTGTGTGTGTGTGTGTGTGTGTCTGTGTGTGTGTGTGTGGCTGGAGAGTATTGCAACTGGAAAGTGCAAAATAAAAGAGTTTTGTGAACTCCGTTCTGGTCAGCTGTCCTTCTGTGCTCCTCGCACTCTTATGAACTGTCACAACGAGCAAAATATTTGCAAGGGCATCGAATTAACCTGAATAGAATAATAATATTACAGTATATGAATTGTGTATTGCAGTGTATTTCATGGCAATAAATTGCTGCATTGTCTTGTGACACTGATACCAATAATAAGATGCACATCAAAAGGGTGTTAAAAGGGTGTCATTAGAAGGGCGTCAAATAAAGTAAAATTCAACATTCACAGTTTCAGGCAAATTAGGCCATTTCTCAATATGAAAGCTGCTAAGATGTTTCTACATTCTATGATTTTCTCACATATTGAGTACTGCTTCATAAATTGGTCATTAACTAGTACAGCAACACTTAAACCAATAGAATTGCATTTTAAAAAGCTATAAAAATATTTGATAAGAAAGCACTATCATTTCTCATCTCATCATCTCTAGCTGCTTTATCCTGTTCTACAGGGTCGCAGGCAAGCTGGAGCCTATCCCAGCTGACTACGGGCGAAAGGCGGGGTACACCCTGGACAAGTCGCCAGGTCATCACAGGGCTGACACATAGACACAGACAACAATTCACACTCACATTCACACCTACCGTCAATTTAGAGTCACCAGTTAACCTAACCTGCATGTCTTTGGACTGTGGGGGAAACTGGAGCACCCGGAGGAAACCCACGCGGACATGGGGAGAACATGCAAACTCCACACAGAAAGGCCCTCACTGGCCACGGGGCTCGAACCCGGACCTTCTTGCTGTGAGGCGACAGCGCTAACCACTACACCACCGTGCCGCCCCACTATCATTTCATTATTGTGATATTTAAAAAAAACACAATCTTTTGAGTTTTGAGAATTTTAAGAATTATAACTATACATGTTTTATGTAGAGAGACTTATATGGGCTTGCTCCACCTCCATTAAATGAATTTTTTAAAAGAGTTGATGGTGGCATTACAAGGGCTTCAAAAAAAAAAGGTGACTGTATAATACCATTCAGACATACTACTTTTGGGCAAACTGTATTATCTGTAAGGGGTTGCAAATTTTGGAATGGCTTACCACTTACATTAAGGGAGTTCCATACATACCACCATTTTAAAGTCCATGTCAAATTATGGCTGATGGTAACCAGAATTGCACTCATTTTTAATATGTCATATACCTGATACAGTTTTTTTCTTTCTTTTTACAGTAATCGTTGTCTTTGTC
This sequence comes from Neoarius graeffei, assembly GCF_027579695.1. Classification (NCBI taxonomy): domain Eukaryota; kingdom Metazoa; phylum Chordata; class Actinopteri; order Siluriformes; family Ariidae; genus Neoarius; species Neoarius graeffei. The sequence goes on from NC_083585.1 coordinate 48,317,119, forward strand.
CTACTTTGTTTTATGTTGTGCATTGTGGTATTGTTATTTTTTTGGTCTTGTTTTTAGTAAATGTTTAGTTGCAATGTGTGTCTGTAGATAGGCTATTTTTTATCACCTGCCTAGGGACAACAGATGAAAATGAGCAGTTATGCTAACTCCGGCGTCTTTACACTATCTATTTAAACTAATGTTCATTAAGATGTAATGTCCCCATTAAATAAAGCAATAAAATAAAAAAATAAAATAAAATTGCAGTTACGAATACATATTTATTCCTTTCTTTGACACCGCATGCCATGCACCAGAAACAACACCATGACATTTATTATGGTGTGACTCTGCTGGGTGCCTGGTGGACAGTAGTGAACCAGCGCTTTCACTTTACATCATTACTATATAGTTCTTCTACTGACATCTTCTCCCAGTTCTACGTGAGGTCAATGGATTTGACAAGTCTCTTCCATACTGCACAATAGCTCACTTCTTGCCCAGACAGGCCTTTTTCTCTTAAGTCCATTCTAATACTTTCTAAGCATCTTTTTCTTTTTCTTTCCACCTCCATTTCCATCACTCTTCGACCAACATACTCCTTCTCTCTCCTCTTCACTTGACCATATCACTGCAATCTCCTTTCCTGTACTTTCTCTGATATCTTCCCCACCTTCATTCTCCTTCTTATTCTGTTGTTTCTAATCTTGTCCATCCTCATCACTCTGAACATCCACCTCGGCATCCACAATTCCATGGTATCCAGCTTCTTCTCATGAACCTTCTTCTAAAGACATGCAGTTAGGTTGACATGGGGCAGCCTTGGGCTGAGGTGCCCTTGAACAAGGTACCTAACCCCTGACTGCTCCCTGGGCACTCTGGTGTGGCTGCCCACTGCTCTGAGTGTGTGCGTGTGTTCACTGCTTCAGATGGGTTAAATGCAGAGGATGAATTTCACTGTGCTTGAAGTGTGCATGTGACGAATAAAGATTTCTTCTTTCTTCTTCTTCACATCATCACTATATTTTTACCATCCAATATTATCAGACATAAGATATACAGTGGTGCTTGAAAGTTTGTGAACCCTTTAGAATTTTCTATATTTCTGCAGAAATGTGACCTAAAATATCATCAGATTTTCACACAAGTCCTAAAAGTAGATAAAGAGAAGCCAGTTAAATAAGACAAAACTATTATACTTGGTCTTTTATTTATTGAGGAAAATGATCCAATATTACATATCTGTGAGTGGCAAAAGTATGTGAACCTTTGCTTTCAGTATCTGGTGTGACCCCCTTGTGCAGCAATAACTGCAACTAAACATTTACGGTAACTGTTGATCAGTCCTGCACACTGGCTTGGAGGAATTTTAGCCCATTCCTCCATACAGAACAGCTTCAACTCTGGGATGTTGGTGTGTTTCCTCACATGAACTGCTTGCTTCAGGTCCTTCCACAACATTTTGATTGGATTAAGGTCAGGATTTTGATTTGGCCATTCCAAAACATTAACTTTATTCTTCTTTAACCATTCTTTGGTAGAAGGACTTGTGTGCTTAGGGTCGTTGTCTTGCTGCATGACCCACCTTCTCTTGAGATTCAGTTCATGGACAGATGTCCTGACATTTTCCTTTAGAATGCACTGGTATAATTCAGAATTCATTGTTCCATCAATGATGGCAAGCCATCCTGATCCAGATGCAGCAAAACAGGCCCAAACCATAATACTATCACCACCATGCTTCACAGATGGGATAAGGTTCTTATGCTGGGATACAGTGTTTTCCTTTCTCCAAACATAAAACTTCTCATTTAAACCAAAAAGTTCTATTTTGGTCTCATCCATCCACAAAACATTTTTTCCAACAGCCTTCTGGGTTGTCCATGTGATCTTTAGCAAACTGCAGATGAGCAGCAATGTTCTTTTATGGAGAGCAGTGGCTTTCTCCTTGCAGCCTTGCCATGCACACCATTGTTGTTCAGTGTTATCCTGATGGTGGACTCATGAACATTAAAATTAGCCAATGTGAGAGAGGCCTTCAGTTCCTTAGAAGTTACCCTGGGGTACTTTGTGACCTTGCCGACTATTACATGCCTTGCCCTTGGAGTAATCTTTGTTGGTCGACCACTCCTGGGGAGGGTAACAATGGTCTTGAATTTCCTCCATTTGTACACAGTCTGTCTGACTGTGGATTGGTGAAGTCCAAACTCTTTAGAGATGGATTTTTAACCTTTTCCAGCCTGATGAGCATCAACAACACTTTTTCTGAGGTCCTCAGAAATCTCCTTTGTTCGTGCCATGATACACTTCCACAAACATATGTTGTGAAGATCAGACTTTGATAGATCCCTGTTCTTTAAATACAACCCCGATTCCAAAAAAGTTGGGACAAAGTACAAATTGTAAATAAAAACGGAATGCAATGATGTGGGAGTTTCAAAATTCCATATTTTATTCAGAATAGAACATAGATGACATATCAAATGTTTAAACTGAGAAAATGTATAATTTAAAGAGAACAGTTAGGTGATTTTAAATTTCATGACAACAACACATCTCAATAAAGTTGGGACAAGGCCATGTTTACCACTGTGAGACATCCCTTTTCTCTTTACAACAGTCTGTAAATGTCTGGGGACTGAGGAGACAAGTTGCTCAAGTTTAGGGATAGGAATGTTAACCCATTCTTGTCTAATGTAGGATTCTAGTTGCTCGACTGTCTTAGGTATTTTTTGTCGTATCTTCCGTTTTATGATGTGCCAAATGTTTTCTATGGGTGAAAGATCTGGACTGCAGGCTGGCCAGTTCAGTACCCGGACCCTTCTTCTACGCAGCCATGATGCTGTAATTGATGCAGTATGTGGTTTGGCATTGTCATGTTGGAAAATGCAAGGTCTTCCCTGAAAGAGACATCATCTGGATGGGAGCATATGTTGCTCTAGAACCTGGATATGCCTTTCAGCATTGATGGTGTCTTTCCAGATGTGTAAGCTGCCCATACCACACACACTAATGCAACCCCATACCATCAGAGATGCAGGCTTCTGAACTGAGCGCTGATAACAACTTGGGTCATCCCTCTCCTCTTTAGTCCGAATGACACGGCGTCCCTGATTTCCATAAAGAACATCAAATTTTGATTCATCTGACCACAGAACAGTTTTCCACTTTGCCACAGTCCATTTTAAATGAGCCTTGGCCCAGAGAAGACGTCTGCGCTTCTGGATCATGTTTAGATACGGCTTCTTCTTTGAACTATAGAGTTTTAGCTGGCAACGGCGGATGGCACAGTGAATTGTGTTCACAGATAATGTTCTCTGGAAATATTCCTGAGCCCATTTTGTGATTTCCAATACAGAAGCATGCCTGTATGTGATGCAGTGCCGTCTAAGGGCCCGAAGATCACGGGCACCCAGTATGGTTTTCCGACCTTGACCCTTATGCACAGAGATTCTTCCAGATTCTCTGAATCTTTTGATGATATTATGCACTGTAGATGATGATATGTTAAAATTCTTTGCAATTTTACACTGTCGAACTCCTTTCTGATATTGCTTCACTATTTGTCGGCGCAGAATTAGGGGGATTGGTGATCCTCTTCCCATCCTTACTTCTGAGAGCCGCTGCCACTCCAAGATGCTCTTTTTATACCCAGTCATGTTAATGACCTATTGCCAATTGACCTAATGAGTTGCAATTTGGTCCTCCAGCTGTTCCTTTTTTGTATCTTTAACTTTTCCAGCCTCTTATTGCCCCTGTCCCAACTTTTTTGAGATGTGTTGCTGTCATGAAATTTCAAATGAACCAATATTTGGCATGAAATTTCAAAATGTCTCACTTTCGACATTTGATATGTTGTTTATGTTCTATTGTGAATACAATATCAGTTTTTGAGATTTGTAAATTATTGCATTCTGTTTTATTTACAATTTGTACTTTGTCCCAACTTTTTTGGAATCGGGGTTGTAAAACAGGGTGCCCACTCACACTTGGGTTCTCATTATCTATTTTTAGGACTTGTGTGAAAATCTGATGATGTTTTAGGTCATATTTATGCAGAATATAGAAAATTCTAAAGGGTTCACAAACTTTCAAGCACCACTGTATCTATCTCTTTCTTTTTATGTTAATATCCAGCTTCTGGGGAGTTTGAACTTGTCGGAACTTTTGGCTGGTGCCCACGAGGAAAACTGTAGCTTTAATAAATTAATAAATAAATAAATAGCCAAAAGGTTTAGGTTTTGG